>NC_079149.1:88902086-88997625 GCF_945859685.1 Eupeodes corollae | reverse complement strand
AAGAAGAAAATTTATACTATAAAACTTAAGAAAATAAAAAAGAAGAAAAATATTTCATTGGTAGGATCTTTGTCTCGCTTCCAAATAAAGTTTTCCCATTTGTATCTTCATTTTCATCATGAACCCATAAATCCTTCAATGGTACTAGTATAAGGATATTAATTCCAATTGATGATAGTTTTTCTCTAGCTGTTAGAAAATTGTATACATATATAAGAGGACGAGTATTATACTATCTTAAACTTTCTAGGTTTATAGGTTTATATAGGTACATAGGTTATGGTATAAGTAAATGTAGCAAGGACAAATGGGACGTTTTGTTTGGTTTTTGTTTTATGGCCTTCAGGGGAGTCGTCACTTTATAAAGTGATGTCCCCTTGGGCGTGTTACCAGGACATTTCATGCGTCTCCGTCTTCATTGCTATTCATTAATGTATAATTTATGCAACGACAATAAGCTCGAGTTAATTGCTTTCAGCGTCGTTTTAGCCATGCATGATATTCTCTGTTTTTTATTTCTTTTTTTCTTTTTGTTTTGTTTTGTTTTCTGTGTTTTGCAACTATGTATAGAGTTGCATCAGATTGTGTATCCTTGCAAAGGGACATCCATGACAAATACAAAAGCTAACGTCATCATCGTCGTGTTCACTGTTTTTTTCTTTTGTTGTCCTTCTCCAGACAAATAGCCAATGGACGAGACATATCCTATAGAAGGTGTGTGTCCTTTTTGCACCATATCATCATCATCGTCCTTTTTTTCCTGTTTAGCTGTGAAATAACTTTATACTTCTCGAGATCCTTATACAACACAATCCTTTCCTGATATGCCTTCTGGACTTAATGTCCTTCTAAGTAGTCCAGTGGCACATTACCATGCACTAAGGGAAGTGCATTAAAATTGAGACATTGTTTGCTATTCACTCTCTGGCTCTTCTCTAGTCCCGAAAGAGGTGTCCTTTCAATTTGGTTATGCATATCTGTGTGTGCGTGTTTAAATATTTTGTTCTCATTTGCATTGCAATTTGAAAGTCTACATCATCTCAGTCACGTAGGAATATCCTGACAAAAAGACGAACAAAAAATGAGTAAGAGGCCAGAGAAGAATGGTCGTCTTCATTTTCGTGGTGATAATGAGAGTTTTATGAAAAATGTCTGACGTGATTGGAATTGTTTTGCAAGTAAATAGCTTCAATTGGGTAATTTCTTTTATTTTATTTTTTTTGTATTGAAAAGGAAGCAAATTAAATTTGATTTATCTACTTTTCTTCTTCCTTTTCTCCTTCACTATTCCGGAAGATATTTATACACAGAGATAGGTACAGTTCTCAACCTTGAGAATTAGCATTCCTTTTTTTTGCGGGGGTAGAATTTAGACTTTTTGTCATCTGAAAATTCAATAGTAGCTATTATGTAAATAATGAAATTTGAATACTATAGTGATATACAATTATTGATGGTCTGACTGAGGGATGAGAAAACGTTATTGAAGGATATCTAGATCTAAACTAAAGGCTGACAATGTAAGTTCATAAAGTGCTCATGTAATACAAAATTATATACTTTACCTCAAAAATAGGAAATATAAGATTTACTTTTCTTTTGACGACAAGTCATGGACTCGCTACTAAAATTGAAAGAAGACCCAAGGAAAATAGAGCTTTCGAATATTAAGCTATCATAGTTATAGTTGGCGTTATAGTAACTTTTAACCTCAGAGGTAGAAATGAGTCTAATCATTTGAACTAAAATTATGGTTTAAAAAATTATTTTAGTGCATTTGAAGTTCCCAATCAGCGAAGAAACGAGGATGCTGCGGTGATCGATCAATTTACGTTTTAGCATTAAATAAACTCTTAAAGCTTTAAGACTTTATTCCTTATCTAAAATATAATGTGATATGATAGACGAGGAACTAGAAAATCTAGAACTTCACCAAAATTCAGGGCTACAGCAGCAATATTCTAAGTTGTTCTTGAGTGACAGTGAAAATTAAAACAGACTAGTGTTTCATTATCGAAGGTAAATCGCTTATACGTAACATAAATAGTTTTGGTCCTAGACGGGTACCTTGTGGTACGCCAGAGTTGGTGCAAAATTTTAATGACCGTAAGTTTCTAAATTTGAAGCTATTTGGTCTGTTATAAAAGTAAGAAGAAACGCACATAATAAATGTATTGATAACTCATAGGAACTCCGGTTTGATAGATAGTGTCTTATGGCACAATTTATCAAAGGCATTTCTGAAGTCTGTAAAGAACCAGTGAACTTTTTTTTTCATATATAAAATCATTCTAGACAAAAAGAAGTTAATAAAGAAACTGTTGACTTATTTTTTGAACAAAGCCATGTTGATTGCCGCAAATTATAGGTTTACAAAGAAACTATAGGACTTTAGAAATAATGAACTCCAACAGCTTAGAAATAAAGGAATGTTTCGCAATAGGACGAAAGTTTTGTATTTATTTTTGTGTACCCTTTTTATGGATTTGTGTTATGTAAGAACTTTTCTAAAGTCTAAAAATCATCGTAAAGAATATGAAGAGAATAGGATAAATAAGTAGGACAAGAATTTTTTTGAAGTGTAAGAAGGTACACCATCTAGACGAGGGCTTTAACAAAATTTAAGCTATGAAACTTTGTAAGTGATTCCATCTTCAGATACCAAAAGATTGACTTGATTTATGTTGATATGTAGATATGAAATTACTTCAGTATGGACGTTTGTCAGGAGTTTTTAAAAATTTACAAACATGTTCAATACTTCTTGCTAGGTAAAGCTAAGTTTGTTCTTAAAAGATATGCTTTTCCTTTTAACATGGTTAAAAACAATGTTTCTGATTATTTTTAACTTTCCATAGGAAGTAATTAAAATGGGTCCGATTTGTCAAATTAAAAATTTTGACATTTCTCGACGTTTCAATGTCCCTAGAGTCGAAATAAAAGATTTTTAGAAAGATGTCTGTGCGTGCTTGTGTATGTACGCTCGTACGTTCGCGACGTTTTTTCGTCGTCCATATCTCAAGAACCAGAAGAGATATCGATTTTAAATAAATTTTGTTATACAGATAATAAGGCAGAAAAGATGCAGAAAGGGCTCTCAAGAAAATTGCTTTTACCATAGCAGTTTGAAAAAAGGTGAAAATTTTGGTTAACCCTAAATATCTTACGAACCAAAAACACTAGAGAATTGAATTAAATTTATTATAATATATTGTTCCGTGATATTAAAAAAGTATATTTTTTGAAAACGGTTTTTTTTTATAAATCAAAAAAACTGAAAAAAAAATTTGTTACTTTCAAAATTTTCGACTAAAATATGATTTCATCTCCAAAACAATTTTGTACAACGAAGAATGATGTTTTCGACATCTGATAAAATTTTGAGAAAAATCGAATTGACAGTTTTTTTATAAAAAATAAAAATCTTAAAAAAACATTATTCAAAGTTAGTAAAACTTGCATATCGATTCAATTATCTTTTCAAAAACTTGAAATTTAGGCCTCAAACTTATTTTATCTTATAAGAAATATTGTTTTCAACATTCTGAAAAATGATGAGAAAAATCGAATTGACAGTTTTTTTTACAAAAAATAAAAACCTGAAAAAAATCAATAAAAGTTTGTAAAAATTGATTTTTGACTCAAATATCTTTTCAAAAATTTGAAATATTGGCTTCAACCTAATTTTATCATATAGGAAATATTGTTTTCAACATTCGATAAATTTAAAAAAAATCGAATTGATAGTTTTGTTTACAAAAATTAAAACTCTAAAAAAACAATACTAAAACTTGGTAAAAATTTACTTTCGCCTCAAATAGCTTTTCAAAAATTAAAAATATTGGCTTCAAACTTATTTTATTTCAGAGAAAATATTGCTTTCGATATTCAGTAATTTTGATATAAAATCCAACAGTCCGTTTTTTCATAAAAAATAAAATCTTCAAAAAATAGAGCGCTAATTTGGTAAAAAATTTAAGCAAGACAAATCGACAGACGGGATGGGAGGTTATCAGTGTGAGTCGCTTCCCAGCCTCTTCTTCAATAATAAAGTCATAATTATTTGTAAAAGTTAATTTTGAGTCAAAAATAATACCTAGGTTTAAGAAATTAGGGAGTTTAGTCAAATAACAAGAGTCTAATTGATAATTGAAAGTCAAAACATTAAAACATGTAAAACACATTGATTTACATTTGTCTATGTTTAGTAAAAGATTATTAATAAAACACCATTGTGGGAGTAAACAGTCGTCAAGTGATTTGAAACGTTTAAAAATTTTAATGTCATTAGCGTAAATTAAAACAGAGGAGTGTTTTATTATAGAAGGTAAGTCGTTATAGTAAAAAATAAACAATAAAGCTCCTAAGTGGCTACCTTGTGGTACGCCAGAGTTGGTATTAAAATTTGATGACCGCTCATTCTTTAAAACTACTCTGTATGATCTATTTTAAAAGTACGACGAAACCCAACTGACAAATTTATCGTTAAGGCCTTAAGATTTAAGTTTGGAAGTTAATGTTTTATGGCAAAATTTATTAAAGGCCTTACTAAGGACTGTGCAGACTATGCAGTCGTAAAACGACTTTTTTAATTCTTCCGGATTATCAATTCGTACTGAGATTGTGAAACTGTGTGTCACCGATAGATGGTATTAGTTTTTTATAGGGCTGTAACTTTTGTCAAAAATGATCTCGAGGACATGTATTTGGAGATTTGTATCAGGCGGACACATATCCTTGGTTATGCAATCTGCACTTTCTTTCAGATTTTTCAAAAATATTATGGGAAGGTTCGTTTCCACGTGGATAGCTTAACTACGTATGTTACTTGCTGTCAATAAATTCTTTTCAAAAATTCCTCTGAACACTTTCAAGTTGTTCCATAACGCTTTAAATTTTGAAGCTTATTATTGAAAAATTAGACCACAAGCTGTTTATAACTACTTTTATGTTTTTTTTAATATGTGCATATACGTTTTAGTTATACGTTAATAAATAACCAAGGTATTTTAATTTGTCAACTACTTCAATATCATCGTCCCAGAGGGTTTAGTTACGACTATCACCTGTTAGGCGATCTGAAAACCATAATTTTTGATTTTGAGCTGTCAATTTGTAGGTCCCACGTATTACAATATTGTAAAATTTTGTAGCTACGTATAAGTAGGTTATCAGACAAGTTAACTAAATCTTCTGCGTAAAGGAGAATTTTCACAATCTCATCACCAATCCTTACTCCCCCTGTGATGTGGTTTTTGACATCATTTATAAACAGGGAGAAAAGCAAAGGACTTAAGACACAACCTTCATGAACTCCGGTTCGGGCATTAAAGTTTCTTAATTTTTTTGGACCATTATGAAGATCTGCACTAGTGTCTTCAATCATCTTTTTTAGTAGAACTTTTTGAATTAGGTTGATGAACTGATTACTGAATGCTTGTATATTAAGGGCATCCTGTTGACCATATCAAAAGCAGATTACAAATTAAAAGAAATATCATGTAGACTTTTTTTGTGTTGATAAATCGCATGGACAAAGTAACTAAAACAATGATTTGATAAATAGTTAAAAGTAGTTAAAATATTTGCAAGGAAACCAGCTTGGTAAAAACTTATCAACTTAGTTTGTTCTTCTTAATTTGTAAGTCATACGTATAGAATTTGTGACAACATTTTTCACAGCAATGCGTCTATAGTTTTTGGTTGGTGACGGTCACCTTTTCTAAAAATAACCGACTTACAATATTCAACCCCTTAATGGTGTGTCTATGATTTCGAGTACCAATCTGGTGTACATTAACGAAAGAATTCGCGATCACAGTAAGTACCTTAAGTAAATTTCAAACTTTGGGTTTCAAAATACCGTTTCATCCACTTCTTCTATTTGGCCAACCGTTTATATTCATTATCTAATTTGCTCCTAACAGTTTAATCCGTGGTAACTTTCTTCTAAGGAGCTCACTGTCATAGTTTGTAACTGAGAGACAAATATCGAATATCTTCTGGTTTTCTGCCAAGGTCATGAAGGGAACTTAGCTTTGTCACCTTCTTCTAAGTGTACGACGGACAAGGTTTAGGCCTACAGATTGTTTTCTAGTTTGCTGTCTAAGAGAACCTTGGATAAGCATTGCGTCGAGAGTGGCTAGTGCCCCGTTGATCATTCTCCTTTTGTTAGTGACAGGTATGTATTCTTTTATTAGAAGATATAAAGTACTGTGTTACTCTAAAGATTCTTCTAATGATTAAGATAAAGTTGGTTCCAAAATCTAAAACTGATGTTTTGGGAAGAACCCAGAACATTGACAAGTCTTCCTCAGCATCGTACAAAAAGCAGCACGATGTTCCGAAGCCGGTTAGGCACTAAGATTCTGAATTTCATAAATTCGGATGGGTTTTGGTGCTCTTCTTTACAGACTTTGCATAACAGCAGTTCTTAATTAACGATCTTTTAAGCTTTTACCCTAAAACTGCTACGAAGCTATAAAGACAAGTTATTAAATTCTGTTAGGTTTTGAACTGACTTCTCAACTTATTCAGTTTGGACATCACTTATGGGACACTTTATATATTGTTTTTTTTTTTTTTTGAAGAGTTTGAACTCCAACGTTTTAACTTCCATAAACATATAAACCGTGTTTAGCTTAAATCTCATTTTTTTTTGGTTTCAAATAAAAAAACAAATCAAACAAACTTGAAGAAGTGAACTACTTATGTTTGTATGTTATTCGATTTTCAAAAGCCAGAATTTATATAAGTTGCCCAATACATTAATAATGACTAAAACTAATCATCCTTAAACCAACTACATTTTCCATTTAATCATCTGGAAAAATTAACCTATGTTCTTCTTCGCTCTGTCGAATATGTGAACATGCATGGTTGCATCTGCTAATTGATCGCAATTAAATTGCTTTAAACAAGTTTTCTAACTTAAATGTTAATATTTATAAAAACAAATAAAAAATATTTGGCATTCGCCCAACAAAAAACTAACCTATAAATAAACCAATGAATATGACCATGGATTCTTCCATAATACGACGAGTATGTTAATATCACAAAAGTCTTAAAAACGTTTCGTCGCCAACATGTCTACACTACACATCACACAACGATCTCTCTGTGGTCTCTATATCGTGTATGAAAATAATATTTAAGGTATATTTGTTTTAAATAATAATAATAATCAAAAATACCAACAACAACAAGAATTGATTTATTTTTGAAATAACAAAGAAAAACTTTTATTTTCTCCTCAATAAAAAGTTACTCATACGCCACAGTGTCAACTTTAACATTTGATTTGTTCTATTTCTTGTGTTTGGTGTGTTTTTTTTTTTGTTTTCCTTGATGATTTGTTTATAAGCCTGACAAATGACGTGATAAATTTAAATATTTTCTTTCAATTCACTTTCAACGAAGACATACTTTGCACGCCCATTCAATTTGGGGGAAAACATTTCTTGACCATTTGAAGTGGCGGGCGTTAGCAGAAAAATGTATAAGTCGCCAGGAATATACTTATTTTCTGTTGGTGGTTGAAGTGTATTTTTAAGATAAAGAAAGTGATTGTTGTTTTGTTTTCTTTCTAAATTTTTGTTGTGTGTATAGAAAGAAGAAAAAAAAAGACGCCATACACCGTTCCACTTAAGTGAAAACTCCTCAAACCCTCTTTGGATACTACTGCGAGTAAATATTGTTTTTTATTTTAAATTTTATCTCAATGAAAAGCAATAAATTCCACTTAATGGGAAATTTGTTTTTAAAATTTAATTTTTTCTCATGTTTTTGTGTTTGAAAAACATCAAGTCATAATACTCGAATAAACATTTATCGTTGTTGAGTATAAGGACTTAAAAAAAAAAAACGAAAAAAAAAGTAGTAGATTATAGCAAAGTGTGTGTGTCATTAATATTTATTTTTCGATTTATTATGACGGCAAGTTGATCAGCAGGAGGATTCTGGTACACGGTACCGGGATACTTTAGTCAATGGGATTGCGTTTATGGAGCATGCGGGGCTCTAAGATAACAGACCCGCGAAATTGTGAACATTTGGGTTCGTATTTTAGTGATAAATTGAGTGTAATAAATAGTCTGTTTTACTTTTTTGTTGTCGTTGATGATGAAATTATAAGCTTAAAAAACGACGTGGCTAATGGCAATAAGAGATTAAACGGAAACTGCTGGAAATGTGAAAACACATTGTTCTCTGCATTTAATTTACAACAATGCTTTTGTTTTTGGGATTAAATTGAAATTCTGTACATTTACTATATAAATGCATATGCGCAGGTATTGAAAAATGAATTCTTAATTTTTGAATATAAATTGCTCCGGGCTCCTCATAAGAGGATCCAAAAGCCTGCGGTAGTTATATGAATTTGGGGTGGCGGCTGCGATCGTAAAGTTCCAGGGCCGAGTGACTTATATAATTCCCAGCCATTCTCTTTTGCGAGTAAGGTCATGGATGAAAGGGACCAACAATTTGTATGCCGAGTTTGGATGGTTTATGACAAGAATTACACTTGAAAGAAGCAGTATCCATGCAACTTTCAAGATTACACTTGAAAATCGATTGGACATAAACCCTTGATGGACACTTTAACCTATTACGGCCTGCGTTAACTTTTAGTCAAAAATTTTTCAATTTGTGGTTTAATTTATTCAGGAATTTCTTTTGAAGTTTCAAAAATTTTGGGGTCACTGTTCGTAGTTCTTTTTGACCGTAATGGTACTTGAAGTTGTGATCAAAATTGGCCAAAGAAGTATTGTGATTTACCATGTTAAGTCCGTTTTTTGTTTATATTACGTAATAGATAAGGTCCATGTCAATGCCTCACAATCTCGAAGACTTCTGATAAGAAAGTGAAGGCGTAGTTAGCCGCTTTGGTACAGAAACAAAAGGAACAGAAGCTTTATAACTTTTCGGAGGTAGATGTTTCCTGCACGGCTGATTTAAAGCTACGCTACTTTTGCCCCGTATTAACGACTAGAACAACAGTGTCTTTACCTTCTTCTCAGAAGTTTTCGTGATCTTATGGATTTTAAACTTACAGATAAAACTGCCGTGTGTGTAAAAGACCTAAGACCTTCATTAAACAATTTTATGTGCAGTTTTACGTCAATTCAACGCTGCCAGAGAATATAATGACTACTGAAAAGCGTAAATAATTGTAGGGGTCTAATTTTCTTTCGCACTCGCATTGTAGCTTAAAACCTAAAAGATCATGACACATGTTTATATATTGATCTGAAGAGTCATTCTTCAACGTTGGAAAAACTACTACCTAAGTTTATTATCTATTCTACTCTTTCTAGCGAAAGAAATTTATTCACTTCGAAAAAGCTAAATTTTGGTTCAGATATTTATAAGTCCTGAACCCTCCCTAAAAAGTACTCATATTTGGACATAAATAGAAAAATTTAGAGGGGTTGAAGATAACATCAAAACATAGGGAGCGTCAAAGTAATAGAAAATAGCCATAGCACCATCTCTACCTCAGTTAGGAAAACTAATATAGCAGTCTTGGAAAAAAGAAGGACAATGAGGTCATTCAGATGACGATTATAATTATCTACAAATTGATTTAAACATTACAAAAAATGTTCGTAGACATTCCTTTACATTACTGATGAAATGTCACAAAATGTTGTAGAATTAGAGTTTCCAAGTCTCGCGGTTTAGTTTCAAACATTTTGAATTATTAATCTCATTAAATAAATGTCCAGCCAGGGGAAAAAAACAAAGACAACAAAATCTACGTAAAATACCTTTGATTCCATCAATATGGTGTCTATACAACGCAAGCTTATTCAAGAACTGGCCTGACAAAACAAACATACAGAATTTTAATAATATACCGATCACGGAACGCTTTTTAAAAACTTTTTACGAAATCAAGTCTAGTTAAGCACCATGATCAGAAAGACTAGATTCTTAATTCAAACGTGAGGAATTTAACATCTTCTGCCTAAATAAACGATAAGGAATTATTTTAAAACGAAGACAAATCGTCAATAAATAAACTAAACAGCAACGGACCAAGGTGACTCCCTTGATGTACACCAGAGTTGACGTTAAATTGACAGGGAAGGTTAGTCCTAAACATGGCGATATTACATATATCTTTAAATAGGATGGAATCCAAATATCGAAACGGTGGTTAAGTTCAATGTCATCTTTCTTTTATGACTTAATTTGTCAAATGCTTTGCTAAAGTTTATAAAGATACAATCGACTTGACAGTGTTTCTCGAATGCATCCAAACAAAAAGGAAATAATTATTCTAGATTAGAACGATAGCTCGTAACTAATTTATTAGAACTTTTTTTATTCTTAAAGGTTTGAATATTTACAAAGATTCCGGATCATTTCAGAGACGCGTTTTTTTTAAATATTGTTACGTATAAAGGCCTCAGAAAGCGAAGATGACTGTATCCTTGTGTGTTAACAGAAGTATGGGAAGAGGTGCTTGCAGAAGAAATATCTTCAAAGGTGGTCTTAAAATAATCTGCTAACGTGTTCCAAATTGACTCTGGAAGATGGCTTGAAGGATTAATACGTCTTATTGTCGTCAATCGACCTTATTCCTCACAAACTCGATGACGCAGCTGCTCTTGTCCAATTTTGGCAAATGTTTCTCTTGAAAGGGGTTCTCTTTTCACCAGTAACGAATATTTTTGTCCGTCGTAGTTTAGTTCATATTACTGACGCACCAAACCGTGACTTTTTCTAGCTTCACAATAAAATCGACAATTCTGCGAATTTAAGTACCCATTGAATACTTCGTCGCTAAACACAATTTTTCGGTAAAAAAGTTTATCTTCCGCCAACTTTTCAAGACTAGATTCACCAAAAATTTTAAGTTGCAGTAGGTCGTTCGGCTTCAATTCTTGAAACAGCTGTATTTTGAAAGGCATCACACCCAAAATCCTTCCTCAAAATTTTCCACGCTGTTGAATAACAGAGACCCAATTGCAGCATACGGCGACGGATAGATTTTTAATGGTCATCATTAACAGTAGCCGATACACCTGTGATATTTTCTTCAGTTCGCACTTTACGTAACCTTGTTGGTGGTTTAATGCCCAACTATCTAAATTTGGTACCAAATTTAGTCACAATAGCCAGAATAGCTATATCTTCTCTTTATTAGGCAAAGACAACTCCTTGCTTTCAATAACATCCTTTTGATGTCCTTTTCCATAGCAATTTCTTAAACATTCAACAATTGTTAGCTTTTATTTTCAAATTCCAAGACTTCAAATACAAGAGTAACCCATAGGTAAGGCGACTTGTTAACTTCCCATAGGAAGTTATTGTAATGGGTCCGATTTGTCAAATTGAAAATTTTGACATTTCTACACGTTTCAAGGTCCCTAGAGTCGAAATAAAAGATTTTTAGAAAGATGTATGTGCGTGCGTGTGTAAGTTTGTCCGTACGTCCGTACGTTCGCGACGATTTTTTCGTCGTCCATAGCTCAAGAACCAGAAACGATATCGATTTCAAATAAGTTTTGTTATACAGATAATAAGGCAGAAAAGAAAAGCTCTCCATAAAATTGCGTGGGTGTTTTTTTTTACCATAGCAGTTTGAAAAAAAAGTGAAAAATTTGGTTAACCCTAAATATCTTACGAACCAAAAACGCTAGAGACTTGAATTAAATTTTATATAATATATTGAAACGTGATATCAAAGAAGTATATATTTTGAAAAAAATCCATCTAACAATTTTTTTATAAATCAAAAAACTGAAAAAAAATTTGTCACCTCCAAAATTTTACGATTAAAATATGGTTTCATCTCCAAAACAATTTTGTGCAAGAAGAATAATGTTTTTGAAATCTGATAAAATTTTTCACAGTTTTATTACAAACAATTAAAAACCGAAAAAAAAATAACAAAAGTTGGTAAAAAATGATTTTCCACTCAAATATCTTTTCAAAAATTTAAGATACTAGCTCCTTATTAATTTTTACTTATATGAAATATTGTTTTCAACATTAAGACATATTTTGAGAAAAATCGAATTGACAGTTTTTGTACAAAAAATTAAAACTTTAAAAAATAACAATACTAAAACTTGGTAAAAATTTACTTTCGGCTCAAATAGCTTTTCAAAACTTAAAAATATTTGCTTCAAACTTATTTTATTTCACAGAAAATATTGTTTTCGATATTCAGTAATTTTTATACAAAAATCCAACAGTCCGTTTTTTTATAAAAAATAAAATCTACAAAAAATAGTACGCAAATTTGGAAAAAATTGATACGAGTACATATAGACAAACTTTTAAGCAAGGCAAATCGACAGACGGGATGGAAAGTTATCAGTGTGGGTCGCATCCCAGCCTCTTTTTATATTTAATGTTATGACCAACGGATTTAGGCTCACAGATTTTGCTGCAGGGCAAAACGTCATGGTAGCTAGTACGCGTTTTGCACACCTCAACATAAACAAAGAAACTTGGAAACCAGATTGCCCATAATGCGAACGACGCTAGACACGCTTCCAGCATCATTGATGTCCGAAGTTTCCGAGGGGCTAACATCGACTCGGACCACTACCTTGTTGTAGATAAGGTAGCACTTCGGGTTTCCAGACCCAAGGCAAAACAGGGAGATGCTGGGAAAAGGTACAACGTCGAACGGCTACAATTGCAAGAGATCGCCAAATCCTTCTCCGACCGAGTTACATGTAACCTCTATCGAAGTTCTCTGCCGTTAAGACAACATTGGCTAGATGCAATCAGAGAAGCCGCCTCTGACGTGGTAGATTTCAAACAACCACGAACAAGAACCCTTGGTTTGATGAGGAATGTCAGCAGGCAACTGCAGCCAAACAATAGGCACGCGGCATTACATAAAAGGACGAGAGCTGCTTATGAGCTCTATAAGTATGTTAAGAGGTTTTGTAAGTAGATGAAACGGAATTCACAAGTCCATATACCTAGAACCGAAGACTGCAGAGACGAAAGTGGAAACATCATATTGGAACCGCAGTCAACACTGAGAATATGAAAGGACCACTTCTGCAGACTGTATAACGGCGATGACGAACCAAATTCCGCTGTTAGGCAGGATGATGATCCATTCAACATAGACGACGAAAGCCAACAATCCCGTCCTCCCGACTTAGACCAAGTAAAGATTGTCATAATAAAGTCCAATAAAGCCGCTTGAGCAGATGGCTTGAATGCCGAGCTCCTTAAAGCAGCTATAGATAAGTTGGTGAGGAGCATGCACACAACTTATCTGTAAGATCGGAAAAAAGCATTTCCGATGAATTGTTTGCCCGATCCTGAAAAAAGGAGACCCTCTAAACTGCACCAACTCTAAAGGAATCAGTCTACTTAACATCGCCTATAAAATCTTCTCTGCCGTAATATGTGAACGTCTAAAGCCCATCGTTTACAACCTGATAGGTGTTTATCAAGGTTTTAGACCAGGAAAGTCCACAGTCCATCAAATATTCACATTACGGCCAGATCCTAGAAAAAACCCAAGAACACCAAATCGACATCCATCATCTTTTTATCGATTGCAAGGCTGCATAGGAAAGCATCAACAGGGACGAACTGAATAGAGCCATGTCTAGTTTGGCATTAAATTCTTCAGTTTGTGCAGGATGACCAATGACCATGGAGAATTCAAGCTACAACTTTACAGAACCTTTCGATGTCAAAAAAGGTTTTAGACAGATGATGCGCTGTCATGCGATTTTCTTAACATCGCGCTTGAAAAAATAGTGCAGAGCTTACACGTCAACACTAGAGGCACTATCTTTCAAAATTCTGTCCAATTCCTAGCATATGCTGATGACATTGACATAACCGGAAGAACTCAGCGTGATGTCAATGGGGATTTTGTGAGTATTAAGGCAGAGGCGGCAAAAATGGGTTTAATGGTAAATGAGGACAAAACAAAGTACATGCTATGTAAAGAAAGGACATATAAGACCGACGTCTTGGTCAAAACGTCACCATCGACAGACGTAACTTTGAGGTAGTCAAGGACTTTGTCTACGTAGGCTCCACTGTAAACGCAGAAAACGACATAAGCGCTGAGATCAAAGGCAGAATAGCTCTTGCTAACCACCGTTTCTTTGGGATAAGAAAGCAAATAAGTAGCAAAGCTCTCTCTCGAAAGACCAAAGTGTCGATATATAAGACCTTTATCATCCCCGTCCTGCTATACGGTGCAGAAGCATGGACTATGACAAAAGTGGATGAAAGCACCTTGGGTCGTTTCGAAATAAAAGTTCTTCATGTGATCTACGGTCCCGTATGCATCGAAGGGGAGTGAAGTAGAAGATGGAACGACGAGCAAAGAAATGTTTAGGTGATGGACTCGTTCCAAGAACAAACATTACTTCCAATCTGTTTTAACTTTTTCTGTTGAAAACCTTTTTATCACAAGTGGTTCAGCGTTTCTTTTAGATTATTTTAAGTCACGCGAAATCTTAATACTCATGGAGATTTTTCGAACATTTTATGAAATACTATAAATATTTATTTATGTAAATAGATTTGGGATTTGTATTTATATATAGCGACAAAAATCCTTGCATTTTTGTTTTTTTTTTTTTTAAGTTTAAATAAGTAATATCTCAAAAACCTAACCTCGTGTAGTAATTTTGAAGTTGAAAAGTGCAATTTGATTGCCAGGAACTCAACCTTGTCGACCAGCAGCGTAATTGACTAAAAACTCGTTGTAATGAGTACACAAAATTTCATCGACAATTTCCGCTATTGATTTCATTATTTACATAAAATTACACAACAAAAGTATTCACTTGATTAAATTCCAACTCTGTTTCCTCTTACAAGAGTTTTTACATACATTCACATATAAATTCAATTTAAATCGTAAAATAATTTCGATAAATCAGCAATTTCCTCAACATTTCTTGATTAACAAATAGTTTTTCAATTTTACACTGTGGTTTCCCACTTCCTGTGAAATATGCGTTAACATAGCAACAAACATTTTAAAAAAAGGGCAATCAAATCATCAATTTGTCAATATTAAGTGACATCGGATCGGATATAGAAATTACCTAACCGCAGGCACCGATTGTTATAAAATGCTACTTTCAGAGATACGTACACTGTACAGTTTACAAAAGCGTAAATACATACATACAATACATACATAGATACATAATATGCAGATACAAAGTTGACATTATCGTTTTTGTAATTTAAAATTTTCAATTTATATCAGACTCATTAATGAATTCATTTAAATTCATTCCACGAAACTTCTCAAAAAGTGTTGTTGGTTAAATAACTTGTAGGACGAAAAGAGTGTTAAGAGTTGCTTGTTGCTTTTTCGTTTTTTATAGGACTATTTCCACAATCCTCAAAAATATTTATTAGAATCATTTCCTTTCGAATTATGAAATACGATGCCTTGAAAACATTTGTTTTAAAAACTCAGATGAGAACTCTAACTTGTTGAGAAGTAATTTTTAAAGTTAACTGAATTTAAAAAAGATATAAGAAGTAACTGCCAAATAAGGAAATCCCTAGTTGAAAATTTTACTATGGCAAATTTGTTTCGCAGAGTATGAAATTGACTTTGAAAGTTCAGTGAGTATGAAAAAGGAATATAAGCAAATAAGAAAGCTAAAGTCAGAGTCAGAGCCAACTACCAGCAGACACGACCAAATCACTCATAAAATGCATCCAGAGGGTAGAAAACCCATCAAAATTTCACTTCAGAAACCAATTATGTGTTTTATTTCATTTTTCCACAACGCATAAAAGTAGGTTGTAGCTTCATATTTACAAAAGGTATGTGTTTGTGTATGCTTATGAAGAGCCAACACTCAAATTCAAAAACAACAATTTTTCTACCATCAAGTTTTGAGGCCCCAAGAGGCTTCCTAGAAAAAGCAACAATATTGTTTGTTCCAAAGTGTCGAGCTATAAATAAAAATTAAATTCTCCTAAAAGTTGACAACAACATTCCAGCCGCCGCACCTCACCGCCGCTGCTAGGATAAACTTTATGCAAATGGAAAACAGCAGCAGCACACTTACGAAATATAATTATTCGAAAAATAAACGTTAAAAGCAACATTTTCAATGCACTTTTATACATTAGCTATGTACATAATGTATTTTTGCAGGAAAGTGATACAGTAAAAATTTAAATAATATCTACTCCCAGATTCCTATTTTGCAGATTTTGTTGTTACTGTAAGAGTTTAAGCATGCACAAGTGACGTCAGAGAATATTATTTTAGGTCGTTCTGCCCTTCGTCGGCGTGGTGGCAGCAGTTCTTCACCACCCTTCTGGAGTTGGACACAATTTATTTGCAAAGGGATTATAATAAATTAAATTAAATAGCACTTTAGAGAAATTCCAGACAATTCTATTGAAAAGAAGAATAATGGTTAATGCAATAAGTTATAAAGTTTAGTTGAATTCCTGCACTGATGATGGTAAACCTATCTGAGTTTTGGAAAATGTTTGCTCAATTAAAATAGCAACTACTATTGTCTTTGTCTATAAATTCTTTTGGTAAGTCAACTTGATGAGTTGCAGGTAATTAAGTCTAAGGTCAAAGCTACACATTGAAAAGTTTAGTAAGGTGCATGGTTTGCATTTAATCAGTTTCAAATAAGCTTTTTTTAAATACAAGAAAAAAAACATTAAGGACCCCAAAAGATTTCTTTTTAATAGATCTTAACTAATTGGTACCTATGCGAAAAATAGGCAACAAATTAATTTTGGAACGGAATATGGTACTGTCAAATTTCAACTAAGTTGGGCTAATCTTTAGAGTCAACTTAACACAAGCTACAAAGTATCCACAATAAGTACAAATATTACAAATTCGGAAATTGATGCAATTAAAGATTTGTGTTGAATATTAGAACCATTCGAAATTCAAAAAATGTTAAATTCAAATATATTTCTGATCTTACTAAGAATCTTCTGATAATTCGAAGCATTTTTTTAGGAAAACTCTAACCAAGCTTAAATAGACACCCAAAAAGAGCAACTAAGAGTATCAACAGCTTTAATAATACATTCAATGACTTTCTAAAATAATAAAGGACAGAGTGAAGCATAGCCTTGATCAAGACTTCGAAACACGTCTCAATAAAATTAGACCTTCTCCGCAAGCTTTTAAGAAGATTGATAAAAAAAGGAAGGAAAGTGTTCGGGACAGATATACAGGAACTAGCCAGTGCCTTCAGCAACATGCAGTTCTGCAGACCGAACAGCGACTTATAATTTACGTTTAAATAATGAACAATTGACTTCTGTAACTAACAAAAACCATTTAACGATATTTACATTATCAAACACAGCATGCAACTAAGTTTCTTTACTCTCTACTACCCAAACATTCAATTTTCTTAGAATCAATTTGAATAGCAAAAAGTCTCCTGGATTCGACAGATTTTCATAAACCATGGATATTTTCCAACTGTATGGAAACATTCCAAAATAATGCCTATATTTACCCAAAAAACATAAAGCCAAGAATATAAAAGATTTTCGACCAATATCTCCTCTCTCAAACTATTCAAAAGAGTTATTACAGATTGTCTTGATAGTTTTCTCGATTCTTCAAATAATATACAAAACACAGAATGTGGTTTTAAAAAACAACACTAAACGCAACATTTTCTTCTTGTGCCTACTTATAAAATGAATCAATTTCAATTCAATTCAATTTCTTTATTGTAAACAATACACTAAGACAATGTCTTTTATAGTATTTGTACTTTGGTTCAACAATTAAAGTGCTGTTTGATTCTATATACAATAAGATAATACTTAGGCTACTAAAAATATATATATATATTTTTTTTTTTTTAATAATACATATAAGACTTTTCCTCTCTTCTTCTTTCCTATTTTCCCCTTAACATCCTAGTTGTTCGAAAAATGTTTAAAAACCTCGGTCTTGAAACTTACTGCATCCGTTATCCTCTTAATGCTAACCGGCAAAGAGTTAAAAAGGCGAATGCTGTGAACGAAGAACAACCGTGAGGAATTTAGATATCTAAAAGTTGGAATAACTAGATTATTTGTTCTTGACGATGTACAGAACTCAATTTTTTCACAAAGGTACTCAGGTGTTCTTGTGCGAATAATTCTGTGGAGAAAGATACAAATACGGAAATTTACGTATTCGACCATAGTGCACTTAAGAATTTTTTTGCTGAAAGCAGAGATATGGTCATATCTGCGAATACCATAAACGTAGCGAGTCATGTCATTAAGCGCCACACGTAGTTTGTATTCAGATAAAGAATCCAGTTTCGGATACACGACTTCAGAAAAGGAAATGATTGGTACGAGTAGAGTTCTCATAAGACGAAGTTTTGTTTCTTGAGGAGTAAAAGAATTAGATACCCATAGTTTTCTTAAAGTTCCGTAAATACGTGCAATGACATAATTTATATGGTCTCTGCAAGAGAGATCCCTAGAGATTTTGAATCCAAGACTGGTCACAGAATCTACAAAACTAACATGGACACTATTCAAAGTAATCGAAGGTAGATCTCTATGGTTGTATGTCTTCTTAGAAATTAGTAGGGCTTGACTTTTATTGGGATTGAGCACTAGACCATTTTCCTTAGCCCAGTTAGAAATTCTCTCAAGATCTTCATTAACGCGAAAGACAAAATCCTCTATTAAACCGATTCTACGTGAGAGATAAATTTGTATATCATCTGCATATAGATGAAAAGAGACGTGCTCACAAACCGAAGGCAAATCGTTGATAAAGGCACAAAACAAAATTGGCCCCAGAATAGAGCCTTGTGGCACGCCCATCTTCAAGTACGTATGTGCTGAAAAATTGTTTCCAACACATACACGCTGAGTTCTGTTACACAAAGAACTACCAATGAGACGAACAGCTGAATTCGAAAAACTAAAGTAGTGCTCAAGTTTTTGACAAAGAACTCGATGATCAACTTTGTCAAAAGCCTTCGAGAAGTCCAATAGGCAAAGTACTGAGATATTGTCTTTATCGTATTCAAGTCTTATATCCTCTAAGATCTTTACCATTGCTGTAGAGCAGAAATGGTTAGCTCTAAATCCAGATTGGTATGGAGACAGCAATCTTTTGGACGTAAAATGGTCAATAATTTGTTTAGTAAGGATTTTTTCGAGAACTTTGGACATGCAAGGTAAAATGCTTACTGGCCGGTAGTCGGCGAGTTCAAAAGGTGTGGGCTTTTTCGGAACAGGAGTTATCCTGGCTGATCATAACCTTAAAAAAAAAGAGTGTGTAGTTGTCCTTGATATCAATGAAGAAGACTCTATTTGTCATAATTTTTAAGCTAATCAGATTAAGCTGTCCTGACGCTCTTATAAGATTAATCAATTAGTTTTCTCAACTCAAGAACCGCAGGATGGGGATGAAAAGGATGATTTATATAGCAACACTTTGGTCCCTCAAGAGAGGACTTTACCGCTCAATTGTTTTCTTAGTCCAAAGAAACAGCGGTGAGCAAGAATTATTTGATCTCAGCGCTGGTGTTGTTTTCTGTAGACGAAGTCCTTGACTACCTCAAAGTTACGTCTATCGATGGTGATGTTTTAACAGAGAAGTTGGTTTTGTAAGTCTTTTCTTGACGACAGCATGTTTTGCCCTCATTAACAGTTAAACCCATTTTGCCGCAAATGCATCAATACTCAAAAAAGCCCCATTGACATCACGCTGAGTTCTTCCGATTTTGTCAATTTCATCAGCATAAGCTAGACAGACTTTTGGAAGATAGTGCCTCTAGTGTTGACGTGTAAGCTCACTACTATTCTTTCAAGCACGATATCAAAAAAATCACATGACAGCGCATCACCTTGTGTAAAAAAATTTTTTGACATCGAAAGGTTCTGTTGAGTTGTTTCCAACCTTTATGGAGCAGCGTGAATTCTCCATGGTCATCCTGCACAATCGGACGAGTTTAGTAGGGATTCCAAAACTAGAAATGGCTCTATACAGCTCTTCCCTGTAGATGCTGTCATATGCGGCCTTTAAATCGATGAAAAGATGGTGGGTGTCGATTTGGTGTTCTTGGGTTTTTTCTAGGATCTGGCCGTAATGTAAATATTTGATCGACTGTGGACTTTAATGGTCTAAAATCTTGAAAAAGACCTATCAAGTTGTTAACGATGGGTCTTAGACGTTCACATATTATGACAGAACAGATTTTATAGGCGATGTTAGGTAGACTGATTCCTCTATAGTTGGTGCAGTTTAGAAGGTCTAATTTTTTCAGAATCGGGAAAGCAATACTAAGGTTGCATTCATCGGGCATACTTTCTTCCGACCATATCTTACAGATAAGTTGGTGCATGCTCCTAACCAACTTATCTCCAGCTGCTTTAAGGAGCTCTGCATTCAAGCCATCTGCTCCAGCTGCTTTATTAGACTTCAGATTAGATATGGCAATATTTACTTCGTCTAAGTCGGGAGGACGGGACTGTTGGCTTTCGTCGTCTATGTTGAATGGATCATCATCCTCCCTAACAGCAGAATTCGGTTCGTCGTCGCTGTTATACAGTCTTCAGAATTGGTCCTCCCATATCCTTTGCATTTACTGCGGTTCCGCTATGATGTTTCCACTTTCGTTTCTGCAGCCTTCGGTTCTAGGTTTATGTACTTGTGAATTTCGTTTCACCTACTCATAAAACATTCGAACTTCATTTCTGCATTTGAACCTCTCAACATTTTCGACCGCACGCTTCTCATGTTCTCTCTTTTTCCTTTTGAGAAGTCGGCGTTCCTCTCGACTTTTCTGCTCATAGAGCTCATGAGCAGCTCTCGTCCTTTTATGCAACGCCGCTTTGCGTGCCTGTTGTTTGGCTGCATTTGCCTACCGACATTCCACATCAAACCAGGGGTTCCTTGTTGGTGGCTGTTTGAAACCCAGCACATCAGAGGCGACTTCTCTGATTGCATCTTGGCGATGTTGGCACTGGTTTTCGATACATTGTGTTGGCGGCAGAGAACTTCGAGAGAGGTTACTTGTAACTCGGTCGGAAAGGGATTTGGCGATCTCTTGCGATTGTAGGCGTTCGACGTTGTACCTTCTCCCAGCACCTCCCTGTTTAGTCTTGGGTCTGGAAACCCGAAGTGCTACCTTATCTACAACGAGGTAGGGGTCCGAGTCGATGTAAGCCCCTGGAAAACTTCGAACATCCATGATGCTGGAAGCATGTCTAGCGTCAATCGCAATATGGTCAATCTGGTTGACGGTAGATTGATCTGCAGAACTCCAAGTTCCTTTGTTTATGTTGAGGTGTGCAAAACGCGTACTAGCTACCATGACGTTTTGCCCTGCAGCAAAATCTGTGAGTCTGAATCCGTTGGGCATAATATTAAATATAATATTATGCTTTTTTTTATTCTTAAAAGCCACAAGTCTAAAAAGAATCTCTTACGAATCTGTCAAATTTTAAACCCATAACACAAGTCATTCCTGAGATCCAGGACTTCAATCAAAAAAATCATAACTGAATTAAAATAATGAATTGTAAAAAGGGGGGGGGGGGTTTATCAGTTGTAGTATCTATCAATTTTCCCATAGAAACCAATTCAATTTATTTCAGTTATCGCTTAATGGTAAATGTCTGACTTTATAAAGAATAGCTTCAATATGACTCTACTAAAAATAAATTGATACTAAACATTCGCAAACTTACTACTTGTTGAATTCCTTTATATCAACACAGGCTTATTACTCAGTCTTTTTAATACAAACTTGGCTTAATTCAAATTATGCGATTTATATCATCCAGAGATTCATACAAATGTGTGTATTTAATATTCATAAATTCATTAATTTAATTTTTTAAACAAAATTCCAAATTCCTTGTAAGTTCGTGCAACGCATATATTTTTTTCTTTAAACCTTAAAACTAATTTTATTATTATGAAAACGTTAACAAAAATGTCCACGTTAATTATAATTGCTCTTTAAAGTCCATGAAAGCAGAGTTCAAGCACACAGAGTTTCAGATTTTGAATGCAAGTTCTGTTCTTTGTAGACCTTCAAAAATACTCAGTAAAAAATAAAAAGACTCATAAATAATTTTAACTTATTTTTTTTTTGGCCATAAAATGTATATGTTGTCCAGATTGTATCCCACCACTTTGAGAATCAAGCACTTTTTCTTATTTTATCTTTTTCATTGCAGGATATACACATTTGTTTCTGGTAGATAAACCGAGTTGCGGTGTTGTTTTGTGGCCATGTCCTTTCATTTGAACCCGCTCAACAACTAAAAAGGATAAACTTTGTTTAAAAATAAAAACAAAAATCTAAAAAATTCTTACACAACATAACCCAGCTCCTCCAACCATATCTGTACTTCGACCCTCAAACCGGCCCCTGCAATTCACCTGAAGAACATTGTTCTCTGGTATAAAGAACGCTGTTAATGAGTACAGGGTGCAGACTCCTACGAATGGTCGTCAACGGACCACCAATTTGCTCCTCGTGCTCCTCCTCGGTCGTCGTCATGGTTGTCGCCGCGCCAGCCGCCACTGCAGCTGCTACCGCCCACAAGCCATTATAACTTCTATGCATTTGTTACGGGGGAAGTTTAATGTTTTTTCGTCCTGTGCTCCTTAAAGTTACACAACTATCGTCGCTTTGTGCTTTTATTTTGTATTTTCCTACAATTTTCTTTTGCTGATGATGATGATGGGAAATTGTTATTGAATTAAAATTGTGAAATTAAAAAAAATAAAAGAAAAATTTAACCCCACAGTAATAAGTGTGATAATTGAGTCTAAATAAAGTGCAAATGTTTTAATAGCGTTACTGAGTTACCTTCGAAAATTCAATAAACCAAAAAATTATCCTTGCTGCAACCAGACTCAGACAACTATCGGTCGGTTTGACGGCACACACGGCTGCTATAAAACATAAGAGACGAACGACACGACACAACGAGACGACTCGAGCGAGCGACGACGCTTTGTTTCCGGTTCCTGTGTATTCGATGTTAATTGGATTACACCCAGTAACGAATTTAGGGATATATTGTCGGTTCGCGCCGTATTGAGTTGAGGTGAAAAAGTGTCATCGCGAGGATTGAGTAACTAACTAACTACATACATGAACGACAACGACAGTGACAACGCCAACGATAACGTTAACGACGACGACATCAACCTATACAAATTACCAAGGAGAAGGACCTTAAATATGCCTGGGAATTTTGGTATTCAAATTCAGCTCTGAGAATTTTTTTTTTTAAAATCATTCATATATGAAAAGGTGAGTGAGAGAATTTGTTTGTTTATTTTTTCAATGTTTTGTATTTTATTTTGTTAAAAAACCCATGGGGTTATTTTAAAATTCAATTGAAAATATATAAATAATTGAAATATTTTTTGGAAAGTGTTTTGTAAAAGGAATAATTGAATACTTTTTTTATGTTGAAATCGGAATAATTTATTGGCATTTCGGGATTTTTTAAATGTTAATCGATGCATGAGGTTGAATAAGGACTGAGGACAATACTGGAAACGGTTGGTTTAAAATTTAAACAGAAAACGAGTAACAATATTATAATTAGATATTTATAAAACCCCAAGTTTCAAATTAAATAATAAAAGGCAATAATAATTCATCGAAACGTTAGCACAATTGTTTAATTTGCTCTTCAATTGTAAAATCATTATTAATGAACAAATTTATGTATCAAAATGAATTGGAAATTATATCCTTTTTGGTAAAATAACGAAAAAAAAAAACAACTATCATGTGAGATATAAGATCATGCTTCATGCACTTTGCCTAATATTTAATTCTTTATACTGGGAATAGCATTTTTAAGTTGGCCCCAATGCCTTTAACAAAAATTATTGGATTTAAGTTCGTTATTGGTTGAAAAATCAAGGCGGAATTCGGTAGGATTATTTAATGAAAAATATTGCTATCATTACAGTTTTTCTTGTTTCTTTATAGAAACTCTGCCTTCACTCATAACTTCACAAATTACTTGGTGTAATGATATAGGTAGGTAGAAATGGCGATCTCAAGGCAACCTAGCCTGAGATCGAATTAGCGCCATAGTTCGCCGTTTTGATACCTTAAAGATGGAGTGCGGAGTTGGTTCTGGGATCTTTTCTGAGACCCTAAATGAAGCCAAATCCTTTCCTGACTTTGCTAGCGTTTTTCAGGCTGAATTGCTGG
Source organism: Eupeodes corollae (assembly GCF_945859685.1). NCBI lineage: Eukaryota > Metazoa > Arthropoda > Insecta > Diptera > Syrphidae > Eupeodes > Eupeodes corollae. The sequence continues at coordinate 88,973,437 of NC_079149.1, read as the reverse complement.
CAATAAGGGAGGCATGTAAGATACTTAAACAAAACCCAAACCAAAACCGAAATGCGGCTCTTTTTAGAGACTGTCAAAGCCATAAACTCGACCATATCCTTATCTAAATTGGTCCAGCAATGTCCCGATGAGTTTGGGAGCCTAAATATTAACCTCGGTGTCACCCTGATCTGGGTTCCAGGCCAAAGTGGTATCATGGGAAATGAACGGGCTGATAAGCTATAGCAAGGCAAGGATCGGCCCTTCATAGCTCACTTGCGGAAATGTTTAACATTTCTCTTGGCGCTATGAAGGGTAAAACCTTTTCTATCTTCCAAACTGAATCAAACCGAAGGTGGAGCAATTTACCCAACTGCATTATATCTAGGAAGATATGGCCCACCTATAATAACCCGTGCAAACGATGTTATATGCAGGCCAAGGCAAGACATAGCCAGGATTGTTGCAGTTTTTACCGGACATTGGCCTATAGAAGTTCATGCGGAGAAGTTGGGTATCTCTTACAACACCTTTTGCCGTAGTTGTAGTGACCAAAGAGAAAGTGGAACGATAATCCATTTCCTCTGCAAATGTCCTGTTTTGGCAAACCCTAAAATGAAATACTTTGCAAAAGCATTCTTTCTTGAACTTGATGAGCTATCTGAGACAAAGATAAGAGACCTAATCTGTCCCTTTCAATCACAGGTCAAACGAGTTTTTGGAATCAAAACGGCGCACTACAGTGCTAATTGGATCTCAGGCTAAGTTGCCTTGAGATCGCCATTTCTACCTACCTACCTTACTAAAGTAACATCAAGCACATTCTTCCATCCATCATAATTTTCCGAGTTTGGAAAGACGAAAGTATTGCCTCTGTTACAAATGGTCATATTATGTTCAATAATAAAATCAAAAAGTGACTCACCTCGTTCGTTGATCTTAGAACTTCCAAAAAGGGTATGCTGAGAATTTGCGTCGCCTCCGATCAAAAGGTTAGCCTTTTTGTTTTTAACTTCGGGTATGATTTTGCGCACCTCCTCCTGAGGTAATGGTGCATTATGGGCAGAGAAAAAAGAGGCCAACAGCAAACCCTGTGTATTTTTATCTTCAAATCTGACAACTGTCAGATCGGGAGTGCTAAAATTTAGACATAAAAAACCTTTTAATTGTTTCTTAGCTAAAATAAAATTTCTGGGATTACCTTGGTCTTGATCTGCGGTTTTATAAAAGAGGTCGTATTGGTTGTCTTGAAGGCCTCGCACCTAGAGGCCGTTTATTCACGGCTCTTGGATAACGCCAATGTCGAAGTTTTCTTCCCTAAGGAAAACTCTCAGATTATCTGAAGCACACTTAGAGTGCTTCACATTAATCTGGAGGACCTTCAGCGCGTTTTTAATTATTTTTAGTTGCAGAGGTTGGGCCCGGAAACTCGCTGGGGACCTCGACTCTGCTGACAACATGGTCAACCTCGACGTTGTCATCAGCTTTGTTGGTGTCTGTTCCCCGACTATGCAGAATTTTAATTTTGGCATTCCTTATGCCAAAACTAAGTTTACACTCGGCCTTTTTGAGAGCCACTTGACTTTCCTCGCTAATCCTCAGAAGGTAAGAGGCGCTGGTCTCTTGCGGTTCTTCTGCATTTACTACAGCCCAATCGTGCATGGGGAGAGCGGATTTTGCCTCTGAAGACCGCGGATCAGATCCTGTCCGCTTGAGTTTATGCTCATGAGCGGCAACCAAATGAGACCCTTCGGTTGTCTAGGGATGTCTTTAGCTGGGATAAGCTTGAGCTTCTAGCCCTCCCAGTCATTGCTTACCTTAGCAATGCTTTAACTAAGGACTACCCTATACCCCCTGAGCATCTCGCCAGAGTCAAAACTAGGGTAGGGCCCTCACTGTTTGATATAGAGTATGAAAACACCATCTCAGAGAGCTTGCACTTAATAGAGTTCCACACGTTCAGCAGACCTTTGCTGTTTGTGGAGAGCTCATCCACAACTGCTAATTGGAGGTCATTCCTGACAACCTCACTAAGAGTACGCAGTTGCGCTGCTCCAGAAGATGGTGCTTTCACTGGCTTTGTCCGGTCGTCAAGCTAGCTCTTTTTCTGAGACGGGCAGATCTCTACCTGAGATCTGTTTCAATTAACGGCCTTTTCTCGGTTGGAGTGCTATGAATAGCACTGCCTATACTTTCTGTGGTTTTTGGGTTGCTCACAAGTGCTGGAACTACCAGCACTAAATGAGCTCCCCTTCAAGGTCTTCTGGCTGGAGGCCAAGAGTGCATCGTCCAAGTCTGTGGATGGTTCTTAGTTTGTCATGTCTAGTTCGTCCATTTTGATTAAATTTGATGTATGTTGGTCCCACGAGTAGGTCGGAAAAAAGAGGTCAGGCCCGGCAGTAAGGGGTAAGGCAGAAAATAAAAGGACCCTGCCAAGGCATCCAAATGAGCTCGTTAGCGACTGCTTTGCCACCCAGCTTTTCATTCTTCGACACGGTTTATGTAAAATACTCACACCACCACTGAAATTAGGGACCCCGTCTCTATGGTCAAATTGGTCGGCTTTTCTTGAAGTAATTTGTAAACCTCTTTCTGTTGGATATGTTTTTGACTAGTCCTAAGCGAAGAATTCTTGGACATGATCAAAAACTAGACCAGATTTTATCCATGACTTTATATTTTGATCTTTTCACTTTTGATGTTGACGGAAGTTATAAAAGGTTTTAAATTTGCAAGGGTTGATTTTGGCGCCCATTTTGTTTTTATGACATTTATCAAATCCTTTGTTCATTATTCAGTTGTTTATGCCAAATCATCGTGAAAAGTAACACGATTGAACAGCACGTTCAAATGATAAACCTTTATCATCAAAATGTGTGTTCGTTAACGCATACGTTGCGCGCATTGCTCCCATTTTGCGGTAGACGTGGTGGCCCACTTTTCAACGTTTGGTGGCCAAATTTGAGACGACTGGATCAGTAAACAATCCGCCAACGCCCGTACGTACGGATCGGGCGATTTTCTCGGTCGATCTTCCGTTCAGCAGAACCCGAGGCAGTCTATTCCTCACTTTGCAGAAGAACTCGGCCTTTTGTAGACTTCAACTTGGCGAATTTTGCTTCGGGACTTGGGCTTACAACCGTATAAGATTCAACTAACCCAGGAGCTCAAATTTCATTACCATAGACAACACGGTTTGTTCGCAGACTGGGCTTCGCAGGATGACCTCAATTTTGGCCGAAAAATGATCGTTAGTGACGAGGCTTATTTTTGGATGAATGGTTGTTGTTAACTAGCAAAATTGCCATATATGTATGCGACGAAACCTTAGCCTACCCACGCAAGGTGCACCAAGTATTAATGCATCCTTAAAAAGTTACCGTTTGGTCTGGATTTTGGGCGGGCTACGTAATTAGTCTCTAATTTTTTGAAAACGACGTTAGTGAGGCAACAGCGAGCGCTACAAATTGAACCATATGGGCCTAGACGACATTTGGTTACAGCAAACGCCACGATTGACATTTTCCTTGAAGGATTTAAGGGTAATAATATTTCTCGCAGGGGTGATGTGAATTGGCCACCAAGGTCATGCGATTTGACCCCAACAGACTTTTCCTGTCTATGCAAATCGAGCCATGCTCTTAAGGTGAAAATAACAAAGACCATCGCTCAAATTCAGCTGGATCTAAGCGGAGTAGTCAGTGCAAATTGGACCACTCTTTGCTATTTTTCGAACTATCTTGTCAAATCAGCTAAATCGAATGCGATTATTCTTGAGAATATTTCTCCAAAATTACTTTTTTTGAATACATAAAGCGCCTAATTTCTTGATGTTTGAAAAAATGCTTGTATTATACCAGCCTCCAAAAGAGCAAATCCTTCCAGTTCTTCTGATTACATACCTATCAGTATTTTGTGGTAAATTATTTGAAAAAAATGAACACAACTTACTAACAACATGGCAATGTGGATTTCCCAATAAGCATACTTGTAAATCTTCAGCCATAAAAGTTACGCCGGATATCTGCTCTCCCTTGACTCCGGTATTTTTGGTATTGTCGTTCTTCTGGACTTTTCTAAAGATTTCGACTGCATTGATAACAAAATCCTAATTCAAACTGAAGAGAAATTGCAATTTTTCTAGCTCATCGCTAAGGCTATATTTTGCAACATCCTCACAGATAGAGTTCAACAAATAAAAACTCAGGTTGGTATTTCTAATGGCAGAATCACAAGCACGCTTCAGCTTCGGCTTCGTGAGGTCAAAGCTTGATTGTGATAGCATGCATTGAATTCCTATGGCTGAACTCGTAAACGTCAGGCGAAACCAAAGCTGAAGCGTGTTTGTGTTTCAGGCATAATAATCGTGTTTTCAATGTTGGAACACCGCAAGGCTCTGTTTTAGGGCCTCTTTTATTTACTTTATTTATAATGACCTTCCCGATGTCATGTCTTACTGCACAGTTCATTTGCCGATGATGATACTACTATACACTTTTCGTAAAACCAGTTTGATGGAGTTTTTGATTGGAGGATTTCAGCTAACCAAGTGAGGATCTTGATCTAATAACTACAAAATAAAACTTAATCCTACGAAGTCTGTTGCTATGTTGTTGTGTTGTGTTCGAGAGATGAACCCAATTCTTTGGATTTCCCTGATGTTGTTTTTAAAAATGAAGTAATTATCTACGCTAAGGATGAATAGAAGTCTGAGTTGCTGCTTGAGATCACTGAGATCTTTCTCAAACTTACAGTTACCCAATGTGAAGGAAAATCTAAAAAATCATTGATAATGCCTAACTTTACTTTTAACTACACGATATATCAAATTCTGGACTGCCCTATGTTATCTAACCAAAGTTATTAATTTTGCCCACTTACAAAGAAAATTAAAACAAATAATTGTTTGATCGTCTCGGAAGGGATGCCATCAGCACCCGAGGCTTTATTGTCTCTCAACCACTTTACAAAATTATTGATTTCTTCAATTCTTGGTGACTAGAGCATTACATTGTCATTGTCTTCTCGAAATGATGGAGTCGTTCTCATCATTCGTTGAGCTGACCGTTGAGTTGTTGCGGCGTGGTGTATACTTTCTCATGTATTCGACGAATTAGTCTTATTTGGTCTCTCAAGTTTTTTCTCTAATTTTCTAAGTCTCTAATATTCTACTTCGGATTTGTACGGTCAGTCGACAGCTTAAATTCATCTCGTCGACTGCTGCCTAAGATGAAGTTGGCAGCACTTATGACATTATGCCGTGTCCACTTCTCTTCTATGCCCATCAAACTGAATTCAGGGTTTACTCTGTCCTCCACTTCGAACTCCTCGAAGGTAAGGCTACACGCGTCCATTTATAGTTATTGGTTGCATTTTTGTAGCGCGGGGCAGCCGTGTTGTCCTTAGGCACGGACTGTGTGCATTGCATTTATTTCTTCGCAATCTACCATCGGAACACCTAACCACAAGATAGTGATCCAAGTAGATGTTGGCACCCTGATACGAACGTATTGCGATCAGGTCCGCATTTTGTTTGTAATCTATTAACACGTGAAATATTACGAGGTTACAAGTGACTCGATTAGGAGATATCCTAGGTCACCTTGTAGTTATCTTAACGTGGGAACCTAGAACTTACAACGTCTTGGAGGATGCCATTTTCATTACTCTTTGTCATAAGTATTCTCATGTAAGCTGTGAGGGCTAATGTACTAAATAAATACTGGCTTTCGACATATCTTGGCGTCACACCTTGGGTGGACATTAAGGGTCCTCTCTACGAGTTCGAAGTAGACAACTTTTAAACCATCTGTGGCCTTTTCCAATTTACCTCGTAAGTATTGAGTGCATGACTTTTTATTTATTGCGTTAAAGCCGTAGGCTTTGTTCTTTGATTGACTAAAAAACCTATATGCAACAAGCCCATAGAGTTTTGGGTATTATACATCGTAAACGTACGTACATTCTAGAGATTTTGAAACGTCGTTGAGTGTCAAAATGTTAAGTTTGACAATTCGAAACAATTACAATAACTTACAAAGGGAAGTTAACAAGATGCAAAAACATGCTACATCTTCTAAAAGCTTAGTGTTTCAATCATCAGAAGAACTGGACCTGTGAATTGGGCACCTCATTTCTGTGTGATTTGACACCACTGGGCCATTTCTTCGGAATACGTGAAATCTTTGGTCTATTCTGATTAACTATCGACTATGGACAAAATTAAACCCGGTTCTTGATCGAAAAAGTTGTGGAAAATTGGCACTACAGAAAAGATTTGCATTTACAAAGCGTAGTCATGGGAACTATTTTGAGAACTTATATTTAAATATAGTTTAAATGTCATTAAATTATTGAGCTTTTAAAAATAAAGCCAACATTTTGGGGATTTAGATTGTTTTGAGTTTGTTCTATTATAATATTAGAAAAATCACGGCTAGCTGCATCTGAACAACATTTGTCATAAAACAATTCAACTTTTTCAAGAAATCTAAATTCAGAAAAGTACAAATTCGTAGATAAAATGCCGAAAACTTCTTTAAGGCTTTTTTGGCCTGGATTCGGCAATTTCTATTTTGCCATGTATTTGGGAGGGTTTCGTCACCTCTATCATGCATTTCAGTTGCTGATGATAAGTTTAGGTACGAGTAATACGCTAATTTTAAAGAAGTGCAATTCTGTACTTTAAAAGTTCAAAGTTCCTTTTTGTTGGCTTTTTTTTATAAAAAAAAACTTTTGAAAAGACATTTTCATCTACTTCCTAAGATCAAAGTTCTGACTTGCATTTAAGTTTAAACCTTAAAGGTTGTATTCTGAGCAAACCATACCTACCAATTCATTTAGTAGGCATTATTTTTATTGCTTACCTACTGCACCTTTTCAAAACAAAAAACACACACACAAAGCCTTTTGCCTATAACACAAAACCATTTTTCATTCTTCTAACCAAAAGTCCGTGTTCAGCTTTATTCCTTTTGACCATTAATCAAACAGAAGCCAGGCCCTTTCCTTAACGAGGCTATCTATCCCTATCTCCTTCTGTCTCTTGTTCATTCTGAGTACTGCACCTTTTTTAGGTCAGATAGAGGTGAGTTCAAAACACACACACACTTCCAGTTCCGGAGGTGAGCAATGTGGCCTAAATGCATTTTTGCTCATGAATACAAAACACATTGAGATCGAGACCCCCACTTTGAGTGTCAAGTGAAGTACCTGTATGTGCAACATGCTCGGACTATGTTGCCACCAGCACCGCAGCACTAACCACCAGTTCATGTTGTATTAGCTGCTATATGTCGTCGTTAGTCGTCGTCGTCCTTGTCGTAGGACATCAGGAATCATAGAGGTCGATGAACGTCAGAACACTTCACTAAAGCCTTCTATTGCACAGCCATAGCACTTTCTATATAAACTTATGTGTATATATATTCATTCAAGCGTTTAGATAAAATATGCAAATAAAATCAAGGCTTCTTTTTGTGTTCATATATTGAAAAGCTCATTGCCTCCCAAAAAAGTTCCAGTTTCCTAAACCACCTAAAAATGATTGAACAAAAACTCCAAACTGCAGTCGCAGTCTGAGTCTGTTCATTCATTTTTGTGCTTTCACTTAGGCCTCGAAGGATGGCCCGACCGAATTGGTCTTAATAGAGCACCTAAATGTACGTAGGAGGGCGGGGGTGTGATAATAATGTTTTGCATAACTATCAGTTTGCTTTCGGGATTCACTCGATTTGCATTAACATATTGTACTACACTACTTGCTTTTCCGGTCTACATTTATAATGTTGCATCCTGTTGCAGTGTTGGATTTGGATGTATAGAGGATATGGGTGTGTGATCAGGACAATTATAGTGACATTTCTATATACATGGCTATATACGAAAAAAGGATGACATCATTTTGAGAATTCAAAGGAATCTATCGAAAGTCGAACCCAACCCGACCACGCAATTATAAGGCAACAAAAAGGGGATTACGGAACACATTTGGATGGTAATTTGCTCCTGGATGGACAAGTAATCCTCTTAAGGATTTGGCCTTGTTGCGGCTAATTGGAAATAATCCTAGTCATTCCTTTTCCAAGGTTGGCCACAGGGAAAGGGACATAATACTCGTAGTATCGAAATGGCTTCTTAGAGGGTAAAGATGTATTATTTGAATTTAATGACCAAACGATGACGCATGAAAGAAAATAAATTGATGTCCTTTACACTCTGATTCAAATAATTTGGATTGATATTGTTTTATTTTTTAATTGGAATAATTGGAATAGGTATCCTTTTTTATTAATTTCTTGGAAAATTGCCCTAATTCAAGCCGATGATCTTTTTCGTTCGTTTGAAATTGGGATTTTCGGTAATTATGTTGATGTAATTGTCATTGTTTTTTAAGCTTGTGTATGTATTTTGTATGTAAAGAAACCTTGAAGGATGTAAGTTCCGAAATATGAGATATAAAATGCGTGACGTGTAGTGTACCTTATTATTATTGTGTTGTTGGTAGAATTATTTTCTCCTGGGGTTCAACGGATCGGTTACAGAAGAACAAAGTTAAGAATTATAAAATGGGAAAATTGATATAAATTAAATCAAATGATTTTTGAGACTTGAGATTTCTGACAAAAAAAAAAACAAAAATAATTAGTTTCTTGAAGAAAAAATAAAAACATAATGATTTCTTGGAAAACGTTAATTGAATCACAATGAATTGATTTAGTTACTACAATAAAAAGTGTGTGATGGATTTGATTTCAGAATCCAGCTACCTATTAGTGAATTATTTGAGTATAAGTTGTGTTTTGGTTGTGGGCAAATATAGAAAGGACATATTTTTATTTAATGACAAAATCTGATATAACAATTATGAGAGAAATTTAGTCACCCAAATAAATTAATCAATGAATTGTATCGTGTGTCGCAAGCGAGAATATGATATTCAAACATTTTTAAAGGATTTTTAATAAGAGGTTTCATTATGACATTATATAAAAAGTAGTTATTTTTAAGCGAAGTAATGGATGTTTAGTTCGTTATAGAACGGTTTTAGACAAATGGCCTTTTTATGAAATTTCTTTTTATGAAATTTTTCATGACCATTTCACATATTTGGGGCTGTATTTCGGCTATAATTTGAAGAATTCTCTTTTAAATGATTTGAATTATTTTAAACTTGAAAAATAAGGATTTTAATGATACTTGTGGGAAACGTAGCGCCATAAGCCGTTTTATTAAAAATAAGCTTTTGCGTTGTTTGCATCAATATTTTGCAATCCCAATACTGCAACATTGGATTATATGCATTATCTTCATTTTCGAATAAGCATTAGCAGTCACAATGCTAGCTCAAAACCTCCTCAAACAATTGACTCGATAAGACTTTTTAAAAACCAATTTAAAATTTACGAGCCCAAAATTAACCATCACCTTACCTAACTCAAACTCGAGTATTTTGACTGTCATTTGTCAAAAATCACCATAGACGATACCACTCCTGGTCATTTTAATGTGTTTCAAAGATCAAACCAATTAAGTTAGTGGTAATCGACCGACTTCAGTTCAAAAGCATTGAAAATTAAGTCTTCATGCAATATACTGGTAAATGCCTGCGTACTTCTAAAAATATCAACGAGAAATCGGTGATACTGAGTTTTCGTCAACACTAGAGTTGATCTTAAGCGAAACACTCGGTTTTTACATCACTAACTATTCCCAAGAGCTCAATTTTTGCCACCTTCAGTGCTTAAGTGCTTAAATTTTGTTAACTTAGATTGCAAAATTTTTAACATTTTTGTGGCATAGTTTGTAATTGGTTTATGTTGAAAAATAGCGGAAAATTCTTATTAAAAACCACTTTAAATAAAATAATCTGATTCAAAGAAACTATTGTTTTTTTTTTTTGAACTCATCTTTCCCAAAAAGCTTAAATTAAGTATTGGGTTAAAGTATCGGTAATGAAACAGGAGACGAATTAACCATCAAGCTACGGGTACTACAATTCATTACTGTAGACTAATAACAGGATAGCAATTTTTAGAATCAGTCCTAAACTACCCCCAAATTGTACTGCGATAGAAACTTCCATGCTTTTGAGATCATTCTGGAAGGATAGAGCATTCCTGGAAGACGAATCAGTCATTTTTATACAGATGGATTAAAAACTAATAATTGTTTACTCTAAACGATTAAAATTAAGTCTCTCATTCCGCCTTCCAGTAAAAGAAGTTTTATCCTTTCTTAAAGATTTTTCGGATTTTTTTTGGAAAGTAAGGATGCCATTTAATATTTGGACTAAGTCTCTACAGACTCTATAACAGTCGAGAACTGTCAATCATCTAAAATAGAGATGGCCCAGAAATTTAACATTCAGTTTTGCTGGGTGCTGGGCCATAGAGATAGACGAACTCACAAAAATGGTACAGTACTAGCAATTCTAAAACGTTTAGCTAACGCTTACATACCAATCGCTACGTCTTAGCTTTTGCTAAATCAAGACGTTATAAAGAAAACCAATATCAGATGCAATAACATTAACAGCTGTTAGGTGTCATAAACAGACACTGACTAAAAGGAAACCTATTCTGTACATGCCTCGCTCTAGCTCAAAAACATAAAGCCTACCTTAAAGAATTCGTCTATAACAATAATAAAAACTCTAATATAAAAATAGGCTGAGATGCTGATAACTTCCCCTCTGCCGATTTGTATTGCTTAAAAGGTTTTTAGGTTATCGTGTTTTGTTAAAAAAGTTGTCAATTGAATTATTCTGAAAAATTTTAAATCAGTAACAATATTTTGCAAATGATGAAATGGTTTGATTTATTTATTTTTGTTAACGAGACTTTTTAGTCGTAAATAAATTTGTCTTTCACAATTCATTAATATCTCTAATTGGTATCATTGAGCTTAGAAAAAGGTTTTAAGATTAATGAAGTATGACAATGATTTGACTACTAAGTGTTTTCTACTCCACCATTGACAGCCGAAAGGATGTTTTTTAATAGTAAAACACATACAATTCAATGTTATTGCAAATATGTAGCTTTATGATTTCAGAAGAGACTCCCAATTTTCGTTTTTGCAGCAATCGGGGCTGTATGCCAGCAATACAGTTCTGTTTTTTTATTTTATCAAAATATTAAAACTATCTTAAAGCTAGACAAAAATTATTAAAAAACTAGCTTACATTTAGAAAAATTAAAAATATATTACTGGCCCTCTCCGGGTGCTTTAAGTTATCCATTATCATATAACTACTACCTTTTGGTTAAAAACAATTTTAATATTAAAAAGGAGGCTGGGATGCGACCCACACTGATAACTTCCCATCCCGTCTGTCGATTTGTCTTGCTTAAAAGCTTGTCTATATGTACTCGTATCAATTTTTACCAAATTTGCGTACTATTTTTTTGTAGATTTTATTTTTTATGAAAAAAACGGACTGTTGGATTTTTATATAAAAATTACTGAATATTGAAAACAATACTTTCTGTGAAATAAAATACGTTTGAAGCCAATATTTTTAATTTATGAAAAGCTATTTGAGTCGAAAGTAAATTTTTACCAAGTTTTAGTATTGTTTTTCTTTTTTAGAGATTTATTTTTTTGTAAAAAAACAGTCAATTAGATTTATTTCAAAATTTTATCGAATGTTAAAAACAATATTTCTTATAAGATAAAATTAGCTTGAAGCCAATATCTACAATTTTTGGAGATATATTTAAGTCGAAAATCAATTTTTAAGAACTTTTATACATTTTTTTTAGGTTTTTAATTTTTTGTAAAAAAACTGTTTATTCGATTTTTCTCAAAATTTGTCCTAATGTTGAAAACAATATTTCTTATAAGAAAAAATTAGTAAGAAGCTATTAAATCAAATTTTTGAAAACATATTTGAGTCGAAAATCATTTTTTACCAACTTTTGTTATTTTTTTTTCGGTTTTAATTTGTTTGTAAAAAAAAACTGTCAATTCGGTTTTTTTTCAAAATTTAACTGAATGTTGACAACAAGATTTTTTGAAAGATAAAAGTAAATTAAAGCCAATATCTCAAAGTTTTAAAAAGATATTTAAGTTGAAAATCAATTTTTATTTACTTTTATGATTTTTGTGGTTTTTATTTTTTATAAAAAAATTGTCAATTCGATGTTTATCAAAATTTTATCAGATGTCAAAATCATTATTCTTCGTTGCACAAAATTCTTTTGGAAATTAAATCATATTTTAGTCGTAAGATTTTGGAGGTGCCAAATTTTCGATTTTTTGATTTATAAAAAGAACCGTTAAATGGATTTTTTTTTCAAAAAATATATTCCTTTGAAATCACGTTACAATATATTGTATAAGATTTAATTGAAGTCTCTACCGTTTTTGGTTCGTAAGATATTTAGGGTTAACCAAAATTTTCAATTTTTTTTTCAAACTGCTATGCTAAAATACACCCACGCAATTTTCTCGAGAGCCCTTTCTGCATCTTTCTGCCTTATTATCTGTATAACAAAATTTATTTGAAATCGATATCTCCGATATTTCTTCTGGTTCTTGAGCTATGGACGACGAAAAAAACGTCGCGAACGTACTGACGTACGTACACACGCACGCACAGACATCTTTCTTAAAATCTTTTATTTCGACTCTAGGGACCTTGAAACGTCGAGAAATGTCAAAACTTTCAATTTGACAAATCGGAACCATTACAATAACTTCCTATGGGAAATTTAATATAAAATATTAGAGAAAACTAAAAAAAATCTATCGGTTTGTTTTTGAGAAAATTAAAATTTTCGTTTTTTGACCAAAAAAATGTATGTGGCCACTGTTAGTTTTGATCTTAAAAAAAATGAGTAAAACGCCTAACGCGATTTTGCTCAAAACCTTAACTTCCAGGTTTGAACTCAATCGACCCAATGGTTAAGGCTGTAGGAGCGTGGACAAACAGACAAAGCCGACCGCACGGTATCGCGGGACCCACTTTTTTCGACTTTTCTACCATCCTAATATCATGTTTGATTACAAGCTCAAGTTCGAAATTTAGCACGAATGCAAAACTTGCCATATAGTTCCTATATGTCGCAAGTAAAAACGGAAATCCATTATAATACTTGAGCTACTTAAAACTAACCAAAGCCAATTTTGTGTTTTTTTATATATATTTTTGTTACATAACTTTCCCTAACCTAACCCTTAAACCTGTGTAAGCCGCGGCCAAGACCAAACGCCCTAGGCAACTTTAAATAAGTAAATAAATTGGGTGGCGGAACAGTCCTTTTGTGAACTAAGGCCTAGTGACTGACAGCTCTCAACCATTCCTGTGTACGAGTACTGTTTTCAGGGATGAAGGGGACCTACAGTTTTAAGTCGAACGGCGAATTTGAGAAAACACTTTTCATAACAAGAATTACTCTTGGAGAATTTGTCAATTCCTCGCAAGAGGCAGTAACCGTGAAAAAAACTTTAGGTGGCATAGGCAGGGATCGAACCCAAGACCTCTTGCATGACAGTCCATCGTACTAACCATCACTACAAAACTTTAAATGACATTCCCAATTTGAAGCGACCAAAACTGGTTCTCGGAAACAGTTCTACTGAACTGAACGCGCTCGGCTCCTTCCAGTGCGTAGATGTTTCGCCTATATACAGTTTTACGTGGTAGATTAGCGGAACGGCCTACCTATCCTGTATCAGCTCTCGATTGTCTAAATAGAGAAAAGCTTCGGGCGGAATGTTGCTTAAACGTGCACTTTCGTAGTACTCATTGATGGGGCAGTAAGCCTCAAAAATCAAGCGGTTAGTGGACGACATCTCTCTCGCAATGTGACCCCTACCAAACTTCAAAAAGAAATTATCCATTCTGTTTATGTTGGCTCTGTTGTATATAACCTGGTGGGAATAGCAATGTTTGTATTCCGACCCTGGTGTTCTGTGTAATCCAAGGCAACGTCGCTCGCAGACATTGTCTCTCAAACACCCGAATCTTTTCCATTTGAGATGGGGCATCGTAGGCAATCATCAGCCAGATAACAGCCATGTAGCAAATCACCTTCACCCTGCTGTCAAGACGGATACTAAAAAACAACCATTTTTTAAGAGGAAAGCTTCCCCAGCTCTGGCCGAAGCAGCATTCATATGTCTGTCGAAATACAAGTACTGATAAAACCAGATGCCAAGGTATTTTACTACACTTTTATTCGCTAGTGGCTGTCGATTTGGTCCAACGATCACTAGATTTTTATAGTTCTTTCTCGTATCCCTTGAGGCTCCATGCAGCGGAGTCCTTAACAGAATAGTTTGGCATTTCTGAAAGTTGATTTTCAACTTGCAGTCATCGCAATATTGCTGAATCTTGGCGAAGTCATTCTGCAAAAGTGTATTGATAATCTCAATTTTTGGGACCGAATACCGTTTGCTTAACTGCGTAGACAAGAGACTTAACATACCTAAGTCTTAAATAAAACGATCTGGGGGACTACGTGAAATAATACGCTCCCCAAAACTTTCCCTCAATTAATTGTTTTTAGTTTCGTTGCAGGATTTTCAAATGTTGTGCAGGAGTAAGTCTATTCATTATAATTGAAAACGAAACTGAGCATAAATCAAGTCAAAAATAAGAACTCCAACAAAAAAGTATTAACAGATTCAAAAACCACACATCCTAATAAAAAAACACCCAATTTTATGTACAACAAACACAAATATTGTTTATTAATTCATTTTGGAATGCGAAATTCCCATAACACAAATATCAAGTTATTTATTTCAGAACTAATCAATTTTCCTCAAGTTCATTTTCACTCGATTTGATATTTCTAAAATCTAGACAAAACAAGATTACGAAAGTATATCAATCGTATGTTTTGGTTCAAGTCTCCCATAACTTTGACTTTATTCCAAAAATGTGTTTAGGGTTAGAATCAGAAACAGAATCAGAATCAACACCCCACAATTATTTCTGAATTCTGAAAACCCTTCATCGTCTTCTCCTTCTTCTTAGAAATTATTATAAGCCTACTTTCATTCCTTTAGATTCTGAATGCATTCAAATCAAAACCACTGGTACATTCGATCACATATTCGATTACACAAACAGGCAATAATATATGTACGAGTCGTGTTCGTAACCCGATGATTATATATATATTCATATATTCTCGTATCTGATG
The DNA here is from genome assembly GCF_945859685.1 of Eupeodes corollae. Classification (NCBI taxonomy): domain Eukaryota; kingdom Metazoa; phylum Arthropoda; class Insecta; order Diptera; family Syrphidae; genus Eupeodes; species Eupeodes corollae. The sequence continues at coordinate 88,958,300 of NC_079149.1, read as the reverse complement.
TACCCGACCCATTCTCAGAATATTTCAATAGGAATTCAGCTTCAGGACTTCAGGTCTTCGCCGCACGGCACATCCCGCATGAATCTCATTTTGAATTCACCAAGAAGTACTCCGGGTCTTGGCTTGGCATATATCGGAATATATCGTCGTATCTCGTGTATGCCATCCAGCCAGCCAGGCATGGAATTTACATATTTTTACTATACAAATGGAAAGTTCTTCTAGGATATGAAGGGTGGAGTGGAGTGGAGAAATCCTTTTTTTTCTGGGTCCTGAATTTCTACAGGGCAACACAAAAGCCCGCGCCATACTTCCGTTCAGAGAAATGGAATTTTAAATAAAATCATACTCGTGTATCGTGTTTGTGTCTATCTAGAGAAGAGTGTGGGGTTTTCAAGCCTGTATTGGTAAATCGGAAATTTACAAAGCTCGGGGTTCCTTCCGGCCTGTACGGAACAGTTCGCTAGAAACCAATTTACAATGGCCCCATCCATGTCCCTTTGTTATATTTTCCCCTTGCCCAACACTTGCACTCAAGGTTCAATCAATCTGTATCTATTGACCGAGGGTATCGAAAGGCTCTAATATGTGTACAGGCAATGTCAATAAAACCACAAATTGTTTGAGTATCTATAAAACATAGGTATGTGCCCTATGTATATTTTTTAAAAAGAAAATTTTAAAAAGATAAAATAAGTATGTTTCACACACCATAGTTTGGAAAGTTAATAGGATTTTTAGGGGGATGGCAAACATTACCATTATAGATTGACCTTTAACGATAATCGGGATTTCAATATTCAAAAATGGGGCTATAAAAAAGAGTTGTTGAGGTGTAAGAAATAATCCTTACCAAATGTTAAAAAAGGCTGATCATAATTTCCCTGGAACAAACCCTTAATGGTTTTCGATAGTTTTCTTTATTTAAGAGATCATGACTTTTTAAGGTTAAACTTGATACAAATTTTATTTTAAAAACCTTCTTCTTTTTTAAATATTCATGAGCTTTATAAACTTAAAGATGAAATCAAAAACTGCCTTAAGAACATTTCATTAATTAAATTAGTTCTTTAACTTCCCATAGAAAGTTATTGTAATGGGTCAGAAATTTGGACATTTCTCGACGTTTCAAGGTCCCTAGAGTTGTACCGTTTTTTTTTCGTCGTATATAGCTCAAGAAGCAAAAGAGATATCGACTTCAAATAAATTTTGTTATACAGATAATAAGGCAGAAAGATGCAGAAAGAGCTCTCAAGAAAATTGCGTTTGTGGTTTTTTTACCATAGCAGTTAAAAAAGTGACAATTTTGGTTACCCCTAAATATCTTAAGAACCAAAAACGTTAGAAATTTGAATTAAATTTTATATAATATATTGCAACGTGATATCAAAGAAGTATATTTTTTGGAAAAAATCTATTCAACGGTTTTTTTATAAATCAAAAAAAGTGAAAATAAAAATTTGCCACCTCGAAAATTTTACGACAAAAATACGATTTCTTCTCCAAAACAATTTTGTGCAAGAAGAATAATGTTTTTGACAACTGATAAAATTTTGAGAAAAATCGAATTGACAGTTTTTTTTATAAGAAATAAAAATGTAAAAAAACATTACTAAAAGTTGGTAAAAATTGAATATCGATTCAAATATCTTTTCAAAAACTTGAAATTTAGGCTTCAAACTTATTTGAATTTAGAAGAAATATTGTTTTTAAAGTTCGGACAAATTTTGAGAACAATCGAATTGACAGTTTTTTTTTTTTTTTTTTTTTTTAATTAAAAATCTAAAAAAAAATGTATAAAAGTTGGTAAAAATTGATTTTCGACTCAATTTTTTTTTCAAAAATTAAAAATATTATCTTCAAACTATTTTATTTCACAGAAAATATTGTTTTCGGTATTCAGTAGTTTTTTGTTTTAAAAAAATCCAACATTCAGTTCATAAAAAAATAAAATTATAAGTAAAATATAAAAGTATAAAGTCAAAAAACTGACTTGGAAATATAATCGCCTTATTTCTTGCAATATTGGGCAAACTGCTATAAAATGGTGGGTACCTTCAAGTTCTCTTAAATTGCAGGGAGTGCAGATTTTTGATAAATCGGATCTATAAGGCACAAAGTTTAGATTACGTATTTCGACTCTAGCCCTAAAGATGATACCGATAGCTTCTGCAGTCAGTTCCTTCCAAAAATAACTCATCAGATGACAATTGGTGGTTCATGTTCCTATAAATGTTTCTACTTTCTGAAGAGGATGACCTTTCTAGATATTGTAAATATATCGCAGTATCCGTTTAAGCAATCAGGTCATCAAGTAAATTCTGCCATTCAATAACGTTATTTTCAGTTAAAGGAAGCGTTACATTTTGTGCCGCAGCAAGATGGTTCCATTCTTTGAAAGGTGTTGCGTTCATTCGAAGTTGCCTTAACAGAATTGACTTATGTAGTCCGTTTTCTCTTTTCACTACTGTAGTGAGATATTTGGTACGCAATTTAGGATTTTGGATGTAAATCAGTGCTAAGCCTGACTCCACATGTAAAGCATATGTTGGTGTTGCGTTAGGTAATCGGAATAGTCGTTGGAAAAAGAACCCAAATGCTTGCACCCCATAACACATACAAGTATTGACTGTTGCTTTGAACACTCGGTACATCGATCCTACGTCAATGTTGCTGTTGCTGAAAAACGTTGGCCACACCAGATTTATAGCTAGTTTGGCTTCCCTACCTTTATCCTTTGTATGTTTACTCCAGTTAAGGTTAGATGTTATCAAGACTTCCAGATACTTGAACTCCATTGTTGATGGTCCATGATTCTTCCGGTAGCCTTCATCGGTGTCTAGATTCAAAAATCATAGCTTTTGTTTTACTTGTATTGATTTTTAGGCCCCAAGTTGAACAGTAGTCTTGAAGTCTGTTGACTTGCAAATGCAGAGCACATGGTGTATTAGCCAATAGCACCAGGTCATCAGCATACATTAAGACCTTGACTAAGGAGCCGGCAAAAAATACACCTCTTGGAAGAATATCAGTGACAGCAAAGGGCAAACATCCTTGGGGAACACCCGTAGGCGTCTCAAACCATTCCGCTAAGTTGCTTCCATTTCAAACTGCAGCAGTTGTTAAATCCAGGAATTTGGAGTATAATAGAAGAAATTTTATGGATACACCTATAGATGATAGCTTTTAGATAAATGCTTGACTATCTACCGTGTCAAATGCCGCTTTAAAATCTACGAAGCAAACGTAGAGCCTCTTAGAATTCTCCAAATACTTTGATGCAATACTAGATAGCGCGAAGATATGATCCACAGTAGAGAATCCTGACCAAAACCCTGCCTGAAAAATACTTAAGCGGTTTGTTGACTCAATCAATCTGATAAGCCTCTCATAGAGAATTGAGCTAAAAACTTTTTTAGCATAGAGAATAGATATGCGTCTATAATTCTCAGCAGCGCTCGTCTTCCCTTCTTGAAAATGGCAAAGATAATCGCTTTATTAAAACAGATCGGAACGCAGGCATCATCGAAGAGTTGGTTTAAGAAGTTTACCAGGTAGTTTTTGAACTGTACCTAGGTAAAGTGGCGAATTTATAAAATTCAGAAGGGATTCCGTCGACACCAAGTGCCTTGTTATTTTTCATTTTATCCAAAACTGTATGCAGTTCGTTCAGTGAAATTGGGCAGTCTAGTTCGTACACACAGGTGTGTGGTTGCGCATAGCTAAACATTAAAATGGTGGTATAGTTAGTTTCTAAAAGCTTTTTAAAATGATTTGCAAGACTGTCTTCTCCTATAGAGTTATTGTTTGCAGTTTTTTGAGAGCGTCCTCCTAGTTCCCTTACATTGTTCCAAAATTCTTTCGAGTCCTTACAGTTTCTGACAAAAGCTAGATGCACTGACAGCAACAGCTGTAGGCACCTTGAGTCCCCCACCGCAGTCGAATAGCTCCAAAACGTTCTCTCCAAACGTCTGCTTTAGAAATGAAATTTCGTTGACAGTTTTGACAATTAATGTGATAATTTGTAAATAAACATGTGTTAATCAATTTGAAGCCTGTTGCCTTTTATAATTATTTGCGCCGCCGGGTTTGCTTCAAGTAATTTTGTTTGTCGTTTTTTTCTATAAATGATGCTGATTCCAGAGTTTTTTCGATTGAAGCTTCAAAATTACAGTTCCTCTTTTTTTTGGGTGTTAATAATTTCCCGAGATTTGTTTACAAGTAACACATCAGTCAGTGCGAATTTAAGCAGTCCGCTACAAGTTTGTGTGGTAAATTCGGTTGGGTTGCTGTTTTCATTAAGTGGCAAATGTACAACCACAATATTTTCATTGGTTTTCGTGATAAAGCTTCTAATTGTGAATCGAGAAGATCACATCGTTCCGTCATTAGAGCCAGTTTGGTGTTTATCAGTTTAAGTGTTTGCATTTTAGTTGACAATGCTGCTATGTCAGATTTAGCAGAAATGTCTTTGATTTTCTCGGTTAGACAGTCATTAAAGATTTGTTTTAGATCAGGAATTGAAAGCTTTCCAACATCAACGGTGTGCGTCATTGTGCTTGCAACGGTTCTTGGTATCTCTCAAATTAATTTCTTATAGATGGTGATTTTAGATGCTCGAGAGAGGACTTTACTTCTCAATTTGCGATTTGCAAGAGTTATTCTTCGTTTGATTTCAGCGCCGGTGTAGTTGCCTTTGTTAATAGCGGTTCCTAGGTAAACAAAGTCCTTAACTACTTCGAAGTTAAAGCTGTCCATGGTGACGTTTAGTCCAACACGTCGTTGTTGAATGTCCTTTTTTGATGAAAGCATATACTTGCTCTTGCCCTCATTGACCACTAAGCCCATCTTTTTCGCTTCCGTCGTTGCAATGCTCAAAAACGCTCCACTGACATCACGCTTTGATCTTCCACTTATGGTAATATCATTTGCGTACCCGAGTAATTGGATGGACCTTTGGAAGATTGTGCCTCTAGTGTTGACGGTTGAGTTTTGCACAATTCTTTCCAGAACGATGTTGAAGAAGTCGCATGACAGTGCCTTGTCTAAAACCTTTTTTGTCATCAAATGCATCGGTAAGATCTTTTCCGACCTTGATAGAGCTGCGTGCATTCTCCATCGTCATTCTGCACAAACGGATAAGTTTGACAGGGATGCCAAAACTAGACATTGCTCAGTAGAGCTCTTCCCTATAGATGCTGTCATACGCGGCTTTAAAATCGATAAAGAGATGGTGGGTATCGATTTGAAGCTCCTGGGTTTTTTCCAAGATCTGCCGTAGTGTGAATATTTGGTCGATAGTGGACTTTCCTGGTCTGAAGCCACACTGATAAGGACCAATCAGGTTGTTGACGAATGGCTTCAGACGTTCACATAATACGGCAGAGAGGATCTTATACGCAATGTTAAGGAGACTGATGCCTCTGTAGTTGGCGCAGTTTAGAGGGTCTCCTTTCTTATGTATCGGGCACACTATGCTGAGATTCCACTCATCGGGCATGCTTTCTTCCGACCATATTTTGCAGATAAGTTGGTGCATGCTCCGTACCAATTCATCGCCTGCTGCTTTGAATAGTTCGGCAGCGATGCCGTCAGCTCCAGCAGCTTTGTTTGACCTAAGTTTAGATATAGCTTTCCTCACTTCGTCAAGGTCGGGTAGGCGGAATTGTTGATCTGCGTCGCCGAGGTTAAGTGGTTCTATCTCCCTTACAGCGGAATTCGGTTCGTCATCGCCGTTATATAATTTGGAGAAGTGATCTTTAAATATTCTCCGCATCGACTGCGGTTCTACTACGATGTTCCTCTGATCGTCTTTACAGGTTTCGGTTCGTGGCTGGTACCCTTGGGAGGTTTACCTTTTGGTAAAATTTACGAACCTCATTCCTGTTATGACATCCCTCTATCTCCTCGATCGCGCGCTTCTCATACTCTCTTTTTTCCGTCTAAGAATCAGGTGTTCCTCTCTCCTCTTCTGCTCGTAGAGCTCGCGAGCAGCTCTAGTCCTTTTGTGCAGCGCCGTTTTGTATGACTCTTGTGTCGCTGCGTGCTCTTGCCGGCATTCGTCGTCAAACCAGGGGTTTCGCTGTGGTTGTCGTGTGAAACCTAGCACTTCAGAGGCGGCATCTCTGCTGGCTGCAAAGCACTGTTGCCACTGGTTTTCAATGCTTAATGCAGGCAGCATAGGACTTCTAAGAGGTTATTAGAGACTCGATCGGAAAAGGACATGGCAGTCTCTTACGATTGTAGCCGTCTTTCTTGTTTTGATTTGGATCGGGATATCCGTAGCTGCACCTTGGCTACAACGAGGTAGTGGTCCGAGTCAATGTTGGCCTCTCGGAATGTTCCGATATCCTGCATACTGGAGAAGTGTCGTGTGTCGATCGCAATGTGGTCAATCTGGTTGACGGTTGATTGATCAGGAGATTTCCATGTCCCCTTGTGGATATTAAGATGCGTGAACTGCGTACTAGCTACCAGAACGTCTCGACCTTTAGCATAATCGATCAGCCTGAATCCGTGGTCGGAGGTGGTGTCGTTCAGACTGTATCTCCCGATTATCCCACCAAAGATGTCTTCTCTTCCTAGCTTGGCATTAAAAACTCCTAACACAATTTTAATGTCATAGCCAGGGCACTGATCATATGTCTGGACCAAGAGCTCGAAGAATATGTCTTTGGTGTCTTCATCTTTCTCCTCTGTTGGGTCATGCGCGCATATGAGGCTTATGTTGGCAAATTTAGCCTTGATGCGGATTGTCGTGATGCGCTCGCTCACACTGTTGAAACTCAAGACTTTTTGCCTGAGTCAAGTTCCAACAACAAATCCACACCCAAAAAGATGCTGTCTTTGTTCTCGGTAGCAGTCGCCGTAGTAGATATCGCAGTCTTTTAGTTTGCGTTTGCCCGGTCCATCCCATCGCTTCTTCTTGGATGGCTGTAATATCTGCCTTGCAGCAGTTTAGGGCTTCCGCTAATTGTTCGACTGCACATGGTCTGTTAAGGGACCTAGCATTCCACGTACAGATCCGAAGTTCGTTGTCCTTATTTCATTTGCGTGGGTTATCAACAGTGAATCCATCCGTATCCGATTCTTGTTGGTGCTTCGCAACTAAGGGTATTGGTTACGTGACCAGGAAGTCAACCTGATGGCACAACCCCCAACCTGGAGGGCCAGATCCTCAGTATATAACTCCGGACATGGAGCCGGATAAACCGCTCCTTACCTGGGCCTGGGCTCCAAATATGTCGAAGAAGCCCTATGAGGTGTTCACTAAGTAGTTCAACCTTACTGGAATTGTAGACGCCACCGTTGATTCCATCTCGAGAATTCGTCAGCTGCCGTCTTGATAAGGAGAAGTGCCTAAGTGGAAACACCTCTCCCCCCTCTCGTTTGCTGCCCCCAACAATTTCCACTGGGGTTGGAACCCAATCTCCAGTTGAGGTACTAGGCACCCGATGTTCACCGCGGGGAGGTGAGAGTTGGAGTTGATAGACAGAGGTGGGTTTTGAGAAAAACCTGTGGACGCTTGTGTCCTCTTGAATGCACCTGTCTACCGTTTGAAAAAGAGGGTAGGTTAAAAAGGTTTAAACTTAATACTTATATAATTAATAAGGTTTGAATAACTTGATTGTGCTACCACTATAGGCTTAATATGCATAAGTTTCACGGGTGTTAAGCGATCATAAGATTTGTGGTACTTAGTCAATGGTACGTTCATATTAATTGAAAAGTTGTTCGCTTTGATTTTTAAAACAAAATCATTTCGCCAGAACTCAATTCTTACCTATGTTATGCAATTATTGCGATTCAATCTTCTTTAGCACCTTAATCCAAGCCTTTATTCCAAGTTAACAGAAGCGAAACTGAAAAAAAAAATTATTCATTGCTTACTGATGTTTTTATTTGTAAAAATAAGATAACCATTTTACATAAAATGGATGTTTTAAGCCACAAAGTCTTGAAGTTTTGTAACAGAATTTTTGGCACGAACCAAGAAAAAGAAATAAACCCCTTTTTTAGAAATATGTATTAAAAAATAATGATACACGTTTTTATGTTATAATTCACGACTTATTGCACTACAAAATTCACTACAAAAAATTCAAGGTGTGCATTGTTGAATTTTAAAATAAATTTATAACTTAACATAAGAAGAATAAACAATACCCAGAATAGCTTTGAAAATAGTTCAATTTCATATCATAACCTTAAAAATTTCATCTTGAAAGTCATCGAGTAGTGTAATCCTTCTGCATGAAGATGTAAAATATTCCAAAGGTTATATAGACTTGCTAGAGTATACCTTACCTCCAGTTTTCAATTTACATAATCAATTTGCAATTTCAACACCCTACACCATCAGCAACCCCCGCATGCCTCTCTCTTCTCAATTATCACCATCATCATCATCATCATCATCATCGTCATGATAATATTCATTTCCTTCACTTGACTGTGTCCTTAACCAAAATACCAAATGCACCACATTATTCTACTTCGCTCATAAATTTCCTTTCGTGTGTCATCAATTGAATGCCAGTTGTTGCCATTTACCAGTTGCCAGTTCCCAACCTAGCCCTCCCAATCAAGCCCAGCCAGCCTCAGCATTGAAACGGCATTACAATAAAATTTTATATAGAACACATCCTGATGTCACACGGGCTTCGAGTATAGAAAGGATAACGTTCACCGTTCACGTTCTATAGTCTTTCACTTCCAGACTGATGGTTGATGGTGCGGTGTGGTGTGGTGTTGGGTGGCACTCTCCCACACGTATCTTTCATATCACAATCCCACGTCCATATTCCGCACCAAAAATGATCAAATCGAGAAATCACGCAACAATTGCTGTGCAGTTGCAGAGTATTCATGCAAATTTAGGAGCATTGACGTCGACGACGGACGACGATGTCGAAGACGGGCAAAGGACTCGGGAAAGGAGATGGAGCGGGAGCCGAGTGGGTAGAACAATTCCGACGAATCATCAACAAAAAAAGGAAATGATAATCCTTGAAAAATTGATGCTGCCCTTTTCTTGCTCCTGCTCCCGCTCTTGCTTCGAATGTGCGGCTCCCCATGTGGAGTAATCCTTAATCTTCCATTGAGTAGAGTTGTGGTTTTCTACTTTTACTGCATGGATGCATTCATGTGGATTCACTCAATTTGCCTCGTTCGAAAATGCAGTATTCGAATGAGTGATTTTTGCATTTGCCTTCCTCACTCACACCCACACCCCCACCTTAACCCTAACCCGTACCAACCCTACCTCAGGCATCACAATCGTTTTGCTGTGCTATATTTATATATGGAGGATATTCGTTTCTAGACGGCATTATTATGGGAAGCTTGCAAACGGTTTTAAGATTAATAATCGCACATCAGAGTAAGGGTGCTCGTTAATAGGAAGCTCTCGTGATGGCACTGTTGGATCTGGGTCTGGAGTTGGAGCTGGGAGCTGGGAGGATGCAACTAACATACGTAGTTAACATGCAGATTACATCGCGTATATGGTTTTTCGTCCTTTCATACTCTTCTCCACAAAATACATTCTTGTTATACCTTCCCCTGAGCCTTATGACTACATGCATAACTTTATCCATACATATATCTATGCTATAGTAAAATAAATGGCAATGGAAGGATTGTTTGCAGCGCACGTTTAATTGAAACAAATGATTATTTTCGCTCTTTGTGGTCCGTCCTGGGGGATGATCTTCATAAATCAACACTCGAAGGATTGACATTCGACGATTCGTGAGTCGTGAGTTGGCTAGAGGTGCTTTTGGGACTTTTGCTTTTTCATACGTAGTTTTAAATTTTTTTTTATTAAGAATTTTGTTGTGCATTGGATTGTTGTTTTCGTGTTTTATTTAAAGTCAGCATATAGAAGCACTGAAAAATAAGCTCACAACGTCAATTAGTTTAAGGTTTTGAGTTTAAAAAGTTTTAGTTTTAGGTGGCATGGCAGGGGAATTGACATTTATAGGAGGACCCGGTTCCTTGGTTGCAGACTATTGCGGAATAAGTGGTAATTGGTTTCAAAAGATATTTGATTTTAATGTGGGTACATTAAGGTTTTCGGACCATATGCCTATAACAGTAACAGTAAGCTCTTATGGAAAGAATGGAATTAGCTCAATTATTATGCAAGATTGGATGAAATTATTCAACAAAACGATTTAGCTTTAGTTTTAAAAAATCAATAGTCTTTCCAATACATAAGAAAGGTGATAAAAATAGGCATTTCTTTTATGAATAGCTAAAATATTTACCGGCATCCTCTTACATAGGCTTGAAGGAAAACAGATTACTCAACGACTTTTAAGCAGGTTATTCAACGATTGATCACCTCTTTACTGTTCATAACATAGCTGATTCTTATCTTGAAAACCGAACAAAATTGGATTCTATACTTATGGATTTTAAAGCGGCTTTTGACAGTATGCATCTTAAATCATAAGTATGCTAGGGATTTCACTGAAAGTTATAAATGTTTTGAAAAATCTGTTTGCAGAATCTGTCGGCAGTTTGGAATGGCGAGAAAATGTCAGTGTGGTTCCATTCTTTTAGTGGGTTTCGGCAAGGATGCTTGTCAAGTTATTAACTTCTGGTTCTAATTCCGAAATTGTATAATGAATTCCATGTCAATGTCTGAAAACCATACCAATAGTAAATTTATCTTGAATTGATCTTCAAAGTGTTGAGGAACCTGCATTTGAAAAAAAAAACAATTAAGAATTTAAATAAGAATTAACACTTTCCATACAAGTATAGGCTCGATGTGTAAACCATTTGGGTGTGAAGCTGATTTTTAGTTGAATATATATTTTAAATCTTTACCCGTTAAATGTAGTACCCGTGGCATGATGGTTAGTGCGTTGGACTGTCATGCAAGGGGTCTTGGGTTCAATCCCTGCCTGTGCCACCTTAATTTCAAAAAAAAATAATTTTCGCGACAATGCCTTCAAAAGTAATTCTTGTCATGAAAAAATGGTTTCTCAAATTAGCCGTTCGGATTCGGCATAAAATTGTAGGTCCCTTTCATTCCTGACAACCGTACTCACACACAGGAATGGTTGCGAGTTATAAGTCACTAAGCTCTAGTTCTCAAACGGACTGTTGCGCCACCCAATTTATTAACTTCCCATAGGAAGTTATTGTAATGGGTCCGATTTGTCAAATTGAAAATTTTGACATTTCTCGACGTTTCAAGGTCCCTAGAGTCGAAATAAAAGATTTTTAGAAAGATGTCTGTGCGTGCGTGTGTACGTACGTTTGTACGTCCGTACGTCCGTACGTCCGTATGTCCGTACGTCCGTACGTCCGTACGTCCGTATGTCCGTACGTCCGTACGTCCGTACGTTCGCGACGTTTTTTTCGTTGTCCATAGCTCAAGAACCAGAAGAGATATCAACTTCAAATAAATTTTGTTATACAGATAATAAGGCAGAAAGATGCAGAAAGGGCTCTCAAGAAAAATGCGTGGGTGGTTTTTTCACTATAGCAGGTTGAAAAAAAGGTGAACATTTTGGTTAACCCTAAATATCTTACGAACCATAAACGCTAGAGACTTGAATTAAATTTTATAAAATATATTGTAACGTGATACCAAACAAATATATTTTTTGAAAAAAATCAATATAACGGTTTTTTTTATAAATCAATAAAACTGAAAAAAAAAATTTGTCACCTCCAAAATTTTACGACTGAAATATGATTTCATCTCTAAAACAATTTTGTGCAACGAAGAATAATGTTTTTGACATCTGATAAAATTTTGACAAAAATTGAACTGACAGTTTTTATTACAAAAAATAAAAACCAAAAAAATAATGTATAAAAGTTGGTAAAAATTGATTTTCGACTCAAATATCTTTTCAAAACTTTGAGATATTGGCTTTTATTTACTTTTATCTTTCAAAAAATCTTGTTGTCAACATTCAGTTAAAGTTTGAAAAAAACCGAATTGACAGTTTTTTTACAAAAAATAAAAACCTAAAAATATAATTTATAAAAGTTGGTAAAAATTGATTTTCGACTCAAATATCTTTTCAAAACTTTGAGATATTGGCTTTAATTTACTTTTATCTTTCAAAAAATCTTGCTGTCAACATTCAATTAAAGTTTGAAAAAAATCGAATTGACAGTTTTTTTACAAAAAATAAAAACCTAAAAAAAATGTATAAAAGTTGGTAAAAATTGATTTTCGACTCAAATATCTCATTAAAAATTTTAAGTATTGGCTTTAAAGTAATTTTATCTCATAAGAAATACTGTTGGTAAAATTTTTAAAAAATCGAATTGACAGTTTTTTTTACAAAAAATAAAACTCTAAAATAAAAACAATACTAAAACTTCGTAAAAATTTACTTTGGACTCAAATAGCTTTTCAAAACTTAAAAATGTTGGCTTGAAACTTATTTTATTTCACAGAAAAAATTGTTTTCGATATTCAGTAATTTTTATATAAAAATCCAACAGTCCGTTTTTTCATATAAAAAATAAAATCTACAAAAAGAGTACGCATATTTGGTAAAAATTGATACGAGTACATAAAGACAAACTTTTAAGCAAGACAAATCGACAGACGGGATGGGAAGTTATCAGTGTGGGTCGCATCCCAGCCTCTTTTTTATTTTATTTATCGTATCGTTTTGGAAAAATTTGATTTTTCGAGGTTTGACCACAAAATTTGTATTGGACTCCCGTATTTTTAGTCTTTAAAAAATTTAAAAATTTAATTGGATAGTTGGTGCCTTCATCTTCATTTGTGAAGCAATCAATAGATTTGAATAAATGCATTGTTCCAATGATCTTATTTTGAATTATTTAGTTCAGATCACCTACATTTTTGTTTTTAGCCGCTAAAATGCTCGCTCGCTAAACCATAAATTATATTAATCCGCTCGATTCATTTCAAAATCGTGTTTTTGGAACTGACACGATTCTATTGTAAAATATCTTCTGACATAATATTATCCTTGTATTTGTGCCACAGGTTACATGGGTTTAATTAAGAGGATGTCGAAATGGCTAAATGTTCATATCTGATTTGGAGAAGCAGAGAGAATGGCTTCAGCGATTGTCATATCCCAATGGGTATCGTTTTCTAATAAGTTCAGAACGTCACATGCAGCACGATATGTTGGGAATATTACACCATTAAAAGTACGTAGTGTCTCAAATGACGTTGGCACACGCACATTTACCAGCAACAACCGCAAAAAGAAACATTTAACATTTTTTGCATGAACTGTTTGTATACATACGACCAAGAACATCAATAGAACGCAATACCGAATACCCAAGAACCGCATTGCCTTGTTTCCGTCTTTGAAAATTATTCGATGAATCTTTCCAAGTATAACAACGTGGCATCTCCCTGGGCATCGTGCAAACGGATCGGTTTGGCAGATTGTAAAAAAACTGGTAAATTTAGTTGCTGTAGGTGTTTCAGCAAGTTCCATAGCCTTCGTAGCCATATGAAACATTATTTTGACCACTCTCCAGATGTACTGCCAAATGTACAAAAGTAGAAATAGGGAATCCAAATATACGCTGAATCGCTTCATTACAGTTCACAAGTCGACCAACTTGATAGCTTCAAATTTCATCGTTGGTATTTGAGGATTGAAATCCAAAAAATGCCATATCGCTGCCCTCGGACATATTAGCAAATATGTCCGAGGCTCTAGAGCTCTGGAATCATCGTCGGAAATTGGTACCTTTGCTGACTGTAGAGTTCCAAAGTTGTCGTCGCAGATAAATTTGTTTACTAAACTGTGCAGGTCTACGCCACTACATTCACAAGCGTGAAGACTGAAGGATTTGTCTAAGTTTACTTCTCGTTCGGAAATTTTTCCATGAAGAACCCATCCAAGTCGGGTTTTTGTCGCAACGGGTTCATGTCGGTATCCTTCTTTGGATTTTAACGGGAATCCAAGCTGTGCATTGTTCGAACTTCTGCTTCAACTCATCAGGATTCATTGTTTGTGTTGGCAAGCATAGTTTGCTGACAGTGTGAATGTCTGCTACTTGGAATTTTTCGGGATTTGTGGAGTTGCTGGATATTTGCAGGCTGATTAGTTCAGAGTCGTTCTCATACCTTGACGTATTTCCCGTCCACTTTAGACATAGGGGCCGAGGAGTGCCTTGAACATTCAGTTTCTTTGCTATTTCTTTATCAATCAAGGTTACTGACGACCCGTCGTCCAGAAATGCAAACGTTTTTATCCTTGTTCCTCTCCCATAGAGAAAGACTGGGACTATTCGGAACAGGACAGGATCGGTGACGTAGCTTTGACTGATAGATAGTTCCTTGGAATGCACTCCCACGGTTCCATTTGTAGGTGAACCTTGCCCAGCGTTGAAGTTGTGGAGTAAACGATGGTGTTTGCGGGTGCAATTATTTTCTCCACAGATCGACTCGGACTGACACCTGCTGCCCAGATGGCGCTTCAAATAACTACGGCAAAAGTTGTGCTTCCTCACTTCTTCCCATCGGATTGTTCGGTTAGCCTCTTTAAACTTGTTACACTCCGCTACTGAAGCACAAATACCTTCACATATGTAGCATTCATTTTCTTGTCTGGTGTTGCCGGTGTAGTGCGCGTTCACAACCGCTTTATCTTTCCACCCTTTTTGTGCCTTCCTTTCGACCACGTTAGTAGACGGAGCCGTTGCCAGAACTCCATTTGCAGCTTCCGCCAGCGAAAACATCCACCTACTGAAGTGTATGAGTGTACATGATGACAGTGATTGTTTATGTATTGCCCAATTAAGACGAAGGCTTGGCGGGAGTTTCTCTACTAATTCTTGGGTGAGCATTGGATAATTAAGATGGTCAGTAACGCAGCAGGCTTCAACTGTAGCGCAAAGATTCTGAACTGCGATGGCAAAGGTGACGATGCTATCGAGTTTTTCTGCCTTTGGGGGTGGTGTCGAACTGATTTTGCGGATCAAGGTATTGATAATTAGTTCTGGTCTGCCGTAAAGCATCTTCAGCGTGTCGATTACCCGTCCGACGCAATTTGGTTGAATTATTAGTCTCCTTACCGCTTTCAATGCAGAGCCTTTTAAAGCTTTGTGAAGTCTGATGAGATTTTCTTCATCGCTGAATCGGCCCAGTTCCGTGCTCCGGTTAAAACTCGAAATAAAAAGTGGCCATTCTGAGGGGTCACCATCGACCCCAGGAAGATCTCGGATTAACTGTCTCGCAGCTAAATTGTTCTTCGTTAAGAAGCTATTCGAAAACGTACATTCTGCGGCGTTGTCAAAGGATGCTGGATGGTGAGTTGAAGCCGGTAAATTTCGTGTCAACGGCGCGGCGGCGCTGCTAAACTATGAAGCGTGAATTCTCGTATGTTGTCGAACGAGTGAAGTGGCTGAGTAGAGTCTGTCAAGTTTCGAATTTCTTGATTGTTATCAGACAGATGATGACGAGTGGACGACAGAGATTCCGGAGCCCATCCGTTAGAGCGGTGAAGGATTTGATGAGGCAGCGAGGTGGGCATTAGTAGTGGTAGTTGTTGATGTTCCTGCCTTTGGCAATATGCTGACTCACGGGACTTGGCAAATGGAAGATGACTAGTTGCAGCGGTTGGTCCTGTTGGCTGTCGGTCAAAGTTGATCGATGATTGAATCCCAGAACAGCTCCACGATTCGTTAATATTTTGTTGTTGAGGAATACTCGGAGTAAAATGGTTCGGGTTTGCGTCCGCGTTTGTCTTTGCGTGCGAATAAACGTTTTCCATGGTTCCTTCAATCCATCTTCGCGAATTCGTCTTAACAACTCTATTTCTATCTAAGCATTTCACTTCATCGACGATTTCACCTTCATCGCTAAAGAGATCATCTGCCAGACTCATCGCCTTGTATTTTTTTGATATATATTCGCATCCCTTTGACGTCGTAACATCAACTCTTCCTTGTCTCGAATTTCTATCAACTGCCTTTCTTCTTAGATTTTCTGCAGCTCAATTTGAAGCCGCTTGTTCGCTGAACCATTGGGCGACATTGATTCGCTTGAACGAAATCTCGTTTTTTGTTGCAACTGTTCGATGACACAGTTACTTTGTTCGTTTTGTTCCTCAGGGACGATAATGGCATGTTATGGGAATTTGTCATTAATGTTTGCGCATTTGGCTGAGACGTCTTTGTCTGTGGAGGCATTACTGACGGATTGGCGGAACTAATTGATGTGCCAGCAGCGTTTGGCTGATAGAAACGTGTTGTTGAAGCGGGGGAGGCTAAAATATGTTCACACATAGCGTTATCCGCCGCTGCTCTATGAAAATTTAAACACATGACTGCGACTTCAGTCGTACTATACGTAGGAAAATGTATTGAGGTCGTGGTTGTATCATTCACATTAACGTTGTTTGATTCCGTCGCATTAGCTGTAGCAGTAGTTGTTGCTAACACTGATTGCAATAATTGGACGCTTGCATTTAAATTGGCTTTAGTAGTAACCCACCCCACAACAGATGCAGAATCCGTTCCTGAAAAACTAGCTACAGAAAAACTAGCTACGGACCTACCTTGGCAAATTCGGCACAGGAAGGCCTTGTCTCGCATACTGCTGTTGACATTAGTGCAACTAAAGTGATTCCACATTTCACATCGATCGCACTGCACCATGTCTTCAGCGGAGTCGGGTTTGTCACAGCAAGAGCAATTGAATTCCTCGTCTTGCTCACTAGCAGGTGGCTTCCTTTTGGGTGGCATTCTGGTCAATCCAATAAGATTTGTAAAATGTTGTGACAATTTAGTCACAGCAAAGAATTATTTGTGAACGCAGTATAAATACAAACTTGGTATTTTTTCGGTAGGTTACAAATCCTTTATTTCAAATAAATAAGTATTAATACATATATATGAGTTCAATAATGGTCTTACTTACTTAGTCTAATTTATGGTAAATAGCCACCAAGTGGTCGGCAAAAGTTAAATTTTTAAGTCTAGAAGAAATTTGCCTCGTGGCTTACAAAAATGGCGAAGCTATATTCCGCTCGTACCAACATTCAATCAAACCAAAAAAAGGATGTAATTATTAAAATGTTGAATTATAGTTTGTTCGGTGACTGAATGTTGGTACGAACAGATTATAGCTCCATCTTACACTTGGTTGGAGTAACTACAAATCTTTTTTAGGATGTGTACACATCCCTCTCAACATAAATTGTTGGTAAAAAATGATTTTCGAACGAATTCAAACTAATTTCCTCTTATAGAAAATATTGTTTTTGAAATTCAGTAATTGTATAAAAATAACAACTGTGAGTTTTTTTTTTTTAAACAAATTAATATCTTTTCAAAATTGATGATCGCTTATTTATATATCGTGAATAATTAAGGTTTTTGACTTCAGAAATATTTAATTGTGTGCTAAATTTTCTTAAAAAAAAATCAAATCAAATGCAATCAATTTTTTAAGAAATGCTACAATAATTGGTAACCATTGCGTTTGAAATAAAAATCTCGTTAACAAATATTGATTTTAAAATCATACTGTTTCATCATATGCCAAATAATATGGGGTAATTTTTAGTTTCGCTTTCTACTTTACCAAAGAGTATCAACATATATAATTACACCTTCACATCTACGTAATACAATAAAATATTTATTATCGCCATAATTTTGTAGAAAAATATAAACCAATTTACAAATAACCACTCGCTTCTACAAAATAAAAAATGTAACTAATGTTTATACCTTCAAATATACAAAAATCCATCTAAAACTATAATTTAGGCATCTTTAACTGTTTGCAACTGTTTCATTTCTGATTTATTTGTATACATTTGTGTATACGAGTTATTCTCAATCTAAGTCAATTTTGTGTGTGTTTTTGGAGCTTAATATGGGAACAGAAGTACAACTAGTTTCTCGTCCTTCCCCACATGAATTTTCAAATAAAAATAAAAATGAAATAAAACAGAACGACTAACTTTAATCGATAGATTTGCATATAGGTATGTTTAGGTTGTGTTCTCTTCACAAGAAAACCATCCCATCCGTAGGTACATATGTACATACATTTATACAAAAATCAACATTGCTGTCGACATAATATTCCTCCCGCAAATCCAATAATACACAAAAACCAATTCGTACATATAGCGACTCGCCTTATCGTCATCCCCGAATCGTCCTTCTAGTCCTCGAATACATATATACACCGATATAAGTCCTTCAATGGCTTTTACGCTTTTGTATATGTATCTATAGCCTTCAGCTATAGTCATTGACTATGGCTGCATGAGGTTGGCTTTATTTGAATATTTTTCTACCAAAGATCCTTCGCCCAAAAGCAATAATATGCGATAGAATCCACTCCTCCGATGTTCGTCCAAGTTCCATTTCCATATATACGAGTCGAGTATAGAAGCCATATGTATGAACATATATTGTATTTTATTGGCCTTTCCAAAAAGAGTATAAAGAGGGCAACCAAATAAGGCACCAGAAAAATAAACTGATTTCCCTCAAAAATGGCAAGGACCTCATAAGAGCAGAGCCCCTGTCATCGCGCCATCATCAGCCAGCAAACTCACAACCACTAACCTACCCTACTTCCTTTCTTTGCCTTGCCACATATCGGCTTTAATCCACAGGATAAACATCTCCAGTATTACCAACTTCATAGAAAAAATGAGTCCTTATATAGATGTATACATACATTAGCTACTGGGGAGCGACAAAGAGTAAGTTGATGACGTTAATATTCACTGTTGGTTAAACGTCACCGCTTCGCCTTTAATTTTAAAAGTAGTCTAAGTTCATATTACGTAAATGCTGCTGTCACCGCCACCGCGGCGCAGGCCGGAATAAGCCACCATCTTCCAAAAGAACTCGCGAAGGATGTGTCAAATTGTACTTACTTTGAAATTGTTGAGAAATCAGTTAAAATCCTTCTTAAAAGATTAAAGACAAATGTGAGACGTAACCGTTCATCATCGTCGTCGTAGAGAACATTATATCCTTAAGAATAAGGATTCTAAAAAAAGAAACAACCATCATTTGCGTAAATCTAAATGACGGAATGGGATGTACCTACAATAAAAGTTAAATTATATTATGTATTGACTTCCCTACAAATAAACTACTATCAAGAGGAGCCTATGAGTCTGTAGACTGTCAAAGCCTTCTTCTCTATACCAATACTAATCTCGATAAATGCCTATAGCATTTTGTCTCATGTTATTGAATGTTTCTACGTATCGTGCACATAACTCACATCCAATTCTCAGGGACGGAATGACACTTGAAGAGTTTTTTAATAAAAAATTACGTTGACATTTCGCAGTAGACGAATTGGTTTTTATAAAATTGTAAAAGTAAAGTTGTCAAAGACTTAAGTGCTGTATGTTTACTGTGTAAAAATTGGGGTTTTCAGGCAACTTTTAATTTAATTTTTGAACGCACCCTTTTACTAATTATTGAACTATCAATGTCAAGGTCTCCCGAAATTCATAGTCGTTGACCGCATCTTTAAGAACGTTTTTTTAGCTTTATGGATTCATCAATAAACTAAATATTTGTTATAGTAAATTTGCTTCATGCATAACTGCTCGGTAAAGTATTTAAATAGGGCCTCTACAGCTTTTAAAGTAAACTTAACATTTTAAGCATGGTAAAGTGCGCGATTCATTTGATGTCAAAAAAGGTTTTAGACAAGGCGATGCACTGTCATGCGACTTCTTCAACATCGTTCTGGAAAGAATTGTGCAAAACTCAACTGTCAACACTAGAGGCACAATCTTCCAAAGGTAAATCCAATTACTCGAATACGCAGATGACATTGACATAATTGGAAGATCAAAGCGTGATGTCAGTGGAGCGTTTTTGAGCATTGCGACGGAAGCGAAGAAGATGGGTTTAGTGGTCAATGAGGGCAAGACCAAGTGTATGCTGTCATCAAAAACGTCACCATGGACAGCTTTAACTTTGAGGTAGTTAAGGACTTTGTCTACCTAGGCACCGCTATTAATGCAGACAACGACACCAGCGCTGAAATCAAACGAAGAATAACTCTTGAAAATCGCTTTTTCTTTAGACTTAGAAGGCAATTGACCCTGTCAAAGAAAGATGAAAATATCTTAGGATGCTTCGAGAGAAAAATTCTTCGGGTGATTTTTGGTCCCGTACGCATAGGTGGAGAATGGAGGAAGATATAACGACGAACTGTACGGGCTCCACAGCGACACTGACCTCGTTAGCAGAATTAAAGTCCAACGGTTTAGATGGCTAGGTCATGTAGAGCGGATGGACATCAACGCTCCAGCCCGGAAGGTCTTCGAATCCAATCCCAAGGGACGGCGCAGTAGAGGAAGACCGTGACTCAGGTGGCGCTCCCAGGTGGGAGAGGACCTCAACCAACTTGGCGTGCAAAACTGGAGACAGTTAGCTAGAGACCGAGCTGGCTGGAGACGCATATTGGTTGAGGCCCAGGTCCGCCCCGGACTGTAGCTATACCTTAAGTAAGTAAGTGCGCGTTTAAAAAATAACTGACATTTGGAGTCAAATTTACTGTCGTAATTGTCACTTTAGAAGACAGACAATCGACAGGTTCAGATGACTTTAGGGACCTAGAAGTAAGTTTCTAGTATCTGATTTTAGAGCTGCCCAAAAATGGCCTTCCAATTAAAGCAATTTTATTGGAAAGTTAGACAAGAAAAATCTCCCTAACTACTCGTATCAAGTCAAGACTACGTATATCAAAATGACAGTTGATTATGTTTCTTCATTCAACTGAAAGTCGGGCTTTATTACTTTGATATTATTTCTTTTTTTCTGTACAATCCCATTTAGTGTTTTGTATAAAAAGGTTCCTTGTCAAACTGGAAATTTCTTAACAATACAAAATACGAATTTTTTTTGGACTTCTAGCTTGCCTGAGGAGTGTTTTTTAGACAATAATGCTTTCGGTTGTTTTGGTACGTAAACTAAAGGTAAAGAATTGAGAAGTATAGTTTTAAGTTCGAAATGTATAACACTTGAAAACCTAACTAGTTGCTTTGGCCAAAACTTACATTCAAAGAATGCAGTTGACTAGAAATGTAATCCCTTATTTTGACACCAATCAAGCGTTAAGTCGATTTCACAGCGGCGCGGAGTGGCATTCTCAAGAATTGGGCACATTTTAAGTAAGGAACTTGAATCTTGAACTGAAGACGATGAACCATTTGATGCGACGATGTTCTTGTTTGATCGGGCTCTTGAGAAGATATGCCAAGATGATGAATTTTACGAAGCCCATATTTGGCTCAATGGGTTCGTCATTAAGCCAAGAATGCGTTTTTCGGTCGGCCAATATCCACATTTGCTTCACAAATCACCACTTCATCCACAAACAGTTTGATACGGTTTGTATGCCAGCGGCATTATTGATCCATTTATATTCGTCCACGATAACGATCGTCAAGTTTCTCGCGTTATTGAACTGTGATAACTGATTATTTTCGGCCAAAATTAAAAGATATATGGGCTTGAACGACAAGCACCTATTTCATCGATTGATAAGAGCGTTATCTTAAGAAATGGGCCAGTTGATTGGCCGTCCCGTTCGTGCGATTGAATGCCGGACGTTAGTTATCGAAAATTGTTCCTACCGAACCGACCCTTTCTAACATGCCTGCTGTGGCCATATGAACGAAGTTGAGTTCCGTTCAATGATTTTAAATTGTTCTTGATGCCGATAATACATTTTTTGAAATATCTCTAATTTTTTGCGTTTTATTAAAAAAAAGTTCTCAAGTCCCTATTGGGACCCGCTTTTAGAAAAGATACAGATTTGAAGTTATAAGACTGTCAGATTATTTTCGAGTCCAGGGTATGCAACATTATACTACAAAAATGGCATCAAATTTATAAAATTTTAGTCAATTTTGGTACAACCGAAAGCTTAAATCCGTTAGTGGCCCCCTGTTTTGGAATCTAAGACCTTTTTTGTTATTAGCTTGCAATAAATCCTACCCTGTCCCATAGTTTGAACTTTATTAATGATTTTGTTCCACTTTACAAAATCTTACAAATAAGGAAAAATGATTATGATGTTATTATATTTTTGGCGCCAGAATGGCAGGAAGTCAAGCTATAAGCTCTATATAATGTTAAAATCCTTCCTTTGAGCGAACGATTTTTCGTATAGCATGTGAATGTGTGGTGAGTTTTTGTAAATGTGTGTACAATGTTCCCATGAAATTCATCAAACAGAATAAAATTTTAGTTGCATGTAATGAGTGCTGAAAGTCGAGGACGAAAATACATATACAATGACTTTTTCGAAGCTTAATAGGGCTTTATCTCCCCGAGAGAAAATCAATGAATTTTCACAACATTATTTATCTTGAATTTATTTTTTGTATTTATTTATTTAAACGCTTAAACGATTTTTTTGTGTGTTTTCAATTATTCATCCAGGTAATAGCGGAATAATTTTTTGTAAGTTTAATCAAAAGTATGTATGGCGATATACATATGTAGGTTTAAAAATATTATAAAATGGTTTAAAGTCCTTTTTTTATTTTTTGTAAGAATTTAATTGATGATGTGTAAGTTTATGCAAATAAAGCAATTAAAATAAATGATTTTGAAAAAGTTTAAATTAAAAAATTCAGTTTTATAAAAGCTATAAAGTTAAACTCATCAGTAGACGTAGACCACACAAAGTACATATATTAAAAAATGTGTTAAAATCTTTAAGCAAACAAAGAGTTTATACCAATTTTGCATTTAACAAACAAAAAATGTACTTTAATGAACACATTTATTTTTTCATAAGTGGAATTTAATTGTAAAAAACCGATTCTAAACTATATTCCTTTTTCATTTAACTGTTATATAGTTGCCACTCTGCGTACAAAAGACATCGTTATTTGTTAAGATGGTATATTATACAATTGCCTATTTTGGGCTTAGTGCGTTCTCCATAAGAAAGGTAACAAATTAAAACTTACGTTTGACTAAAGTGGTCCCATAGCCCGTAAAGAACTTGGACCTAGTGGCTTACAACTCTCAACCATACCTGTGCTCGAGCCGTGTTAGGAAGGGTACCTAATTTTTTTTTAATTATGCCGAATCCGAAAACCTTATTTATCAGTTCCTCTC
Organism: Eupeodes corollae; assembly: GCF_945859685.1. NCBI lineage: Eukaryota > Metazoa > Arthropoda > Insecta > Diptera > Syrphidae > Eupeodes > Eupeodes corollae. The sequence continues at coordinate 88,935,188 of NC_079149.1, read as the reverse complement.
AAGAAGCAGTACCTGTGAAAAAATAAAAGTTTAGGTAGCACAGGCAGGGATTGAACGCAAGACCTCTAACATGGAAGTCTTACACACTAACTACCACGCCACGAGTACTACAAAACGGGTGGCTAGACGAATATACAGGGTAATCCATTTAGTGGTTTCAAAAGTAAACGTTAAAAAGAGACATATAATATAATTTGCATTTTGTGTAAAAAACATTTAAATTACCACCACGCGAAATTTTGCAAGCGTCGATTCTTTTGAGGTAATTTTCGACCACTTTCTGACACATATTGCCTGGTATCTTAGCTATAACTTGACGAATGTTGGTTTTTAAGTGATTAGGAGTTAATGGTTTTTCTGCATAAACACGATCTTTTGCGCAGCCCCACGAAAAATGCCCAGTGGTATCGAATCGCATGATCTCTGTGGCCAGTTGATATCGGCACGACGCGAAATTTCGCGGCCAGGAAATGTTGCTTCCAATAAAGCCATATTCGCTCGAGTTCTGTGGCATGTAGCACCGTCTTGTTGAAACCACATAATTACCCAAGTCGTATTCTTCGATATCAAGCAAAAAAAAAGTCGGTCCGAATTGACGGTGACAGTCGTTCTATCATCGTTGTCCAAGAAGTATGGTTCAATAGCATCTCCGGGCCACTTCAATTACTTGAAAATTCTTAGAAGCCCAAATACGACACTTTTGTTTATCAACATACCCAACAACATACTCGTGTCAAGCAAATTCAGTTAGACAAAGAGCTCCAAAGAGAACCGTTTGGCAGTACGAAAAAGCCAACTGGGACGGTCTCAATAATTTCATCAGGATCTTTAACTGGTCGCTATACTTCCTCGGTAGCGACTCCAGTGCAAATACGATTTATGATTCATCTGGGAATGGAAACGTTTATTCCGAAATTCCGAATAGGTTAAGATTAATAGAAAAGAAGTTATCAAGGAGAAAGACGTGAGCTTCAGGTGTTTTAAAGCCAACCCAACTGAGAAAAACCGGAAAAAGTTTAAGCAAGCTATGGAAGACCTGCAACGCCTATATTTAAGGGACCACATTTTTACATGACCAAATTTTTACGGCGAAAAATACTGCAATGTCTTAAAGGCAGTAAGAATTTTTGGTCATTTGTAAAAACATGAGGAATTCTTCCTCTTATTCGGTTACTACGTCAACTACACTCCTTAATTAAGCTCTATTGATAAAGCCAACTTGTTTGCAACGCCGAAAACTCCACCTTGAACTGACGCAATAGTTCTTAAAGATCTCAACATTCATAAATTCGCTGGCCCAGATGGTATCCCCGCTGTTATTCTGAACAAGGGCTAGAAAAACCACAGCGTAAGCTTTTCCATCTATCCTTTTTTTTCTGGGCTCGTTCCGAGAAGTTGGAAAACTGCATTTGTTCAGCCAATTCCAAAAAAAAAGGCGAATCTTCTTCTCCCACAAATTACCGACCGATAGCACTAACGTCCGTTCTTTCTAAGGTCATGAAAACGCTGATTAATTATCAGCTTAAGAAATATCTTGATGAACGGAAGCTTCTTAATGACCAGAAATACGGCTCTAGTAGCAATAAATAGTGATCTCATGGTTCATCTCACCGAACAGTTGAACAAATCTTTACATCGTTTTGGAGAAAGTAAGATTATTGCACTTGATATTTCAAAGGCATTTGATAACTTCTGGCATCAAGCTCTCTTATCGAAAATGCATGATTTCGATATCTACGAATCTTTTCTCCGTTGGATTAGAAATTATCTTTCGAACCGTTCAATACAAGTTGTTTTGGACGGATTCAGGTCTGAAACCCAGAAAATAAATGCTGGTGTGCCCCAGGGCTCCATTTTGTCTCCAACCCTTTTCCTCATTTTTATAAATGATCTCCCGGCTGCTACTTCTAATCCAATACATTGTTCGTTTGCAGACGCACAACCCTCCTATTTGGATGTGGAACTTCAACAGAAGAATATGATTATCTCATTAAATTCTGACCTACACAGCATTGTACAACGATAAACAATCGATTGAAATTTAAGGCTTCGAAAACGCAATGCTGTCTTAGTGTCTTGTATCGTTAAAGCGAGATAAACCTTCTTTGCCACTATCTATGAGTGGCACTTGCATCAACGAAACGGAAAATCTTGACATCCTCGGAAGGTGCATCAGCACCCACCTTTTGTGTAGCGATCACAAAGCGATGTTGCCAAAAATGCCGCAAGATGTCTAAGTTTTTTGAGATGTTGCAAGAAATTTGTCTCTCCGTGTGATCTGGCTACAATCTACAAAACCTTTATACGCCCAAAACTTAAATATTACTCTCATCTCTGGGCTGGTGCTCCAGTTACTTATTTAAGTCTCTTGGACAGTATTCAAAAAAGCTTTTAAAATGATTGGTGACATTAACATCATCAACTCGTTTACGTCACTCGATCACCGACGCAAGGTTTTGTTGCCTCAACCTTTTTACCAAACTATTCTCTAGTCAAATAGCCAATTGCATTCCTACCCTTAAACAACTTAGCCGTAATACCCACGCTTTTAGGAATGCCCATCACTTTACCCATGAGCCCAACATCGGCCGTGCTTTGAAGTACAGAGTTTCTTTCTTAGCCGTACTATGCGAATGTGGAACGCCTTTCCACGCTCTATCTTGCCCAGTCATTTCAATGTTCAGAAATGTACACCGACATTTCCTATCCAACCCTTCCCTCTTTTTTTTCTAATGCTCAAAAAGGTATACAAAACCCTTTTAGTATTCGATAATTATAAAAAAAAAAAGCATGCGGGTCTTCCGTCAGACTTTCAATTACAGCAGCTTTATTGTCATTTGTACAATCGAAACGATAATGCACAGGCCTTATAATTTCTGTAACCGATCCAGTCTCTTCAAATTTCCTCACAATTTTGCCAATTGCTTGCGTAGACGGACGATTATGCAAACCATAATCTGTGGCAGAGTCACCAAATGTTTAGTAGTTTTAATTTAGTTCGACAGATGTCGAATGCCAGCCCTATACTTTTGAAAACGTTAAATAGATAACCCGATATTTTTAATTTAGTACTAAATTCCATGTTGTGCAGTTCTACAACTATGAACATAACTAGCTTTATCTTTAAGAGGCAATCTCGAGAATTTAAAACTTGCATACAATTTCTATCATATACAATGTAATTTAAGCCTTTTCAAAACATTCCAAATTCACACGAGTATATTAAATGTTTCTCTCAAAAATTTTAATCGATCTAAAACATACCAACATAACCATTGAGTTGGTTCTTATTTATTTCAGGTTGCCTGAACAATCCTTATCTTTCTAGCTCGTGTGCGTTATGGCCAATCGATTTTTATTAACACGTTTTTCCTTCTTTTTTTAAAGTTAGAACCTACCAAATGTCCTTCAAATATAATTCACATCAATTTTATCTCTGTCTTATTTCAAGCTCTTAATAAAGGAAAAAGAAAAGACAAAGAACACAACTAGCACAAAAAAAAAACAACCTAAAATCGATCTCAAGCCCCTCAAGGTTAATCATTTTTAAGTTGTCAGCAACAATATCAGACAAAAATGTAGATGGTGAAATCGACCGACATGTTCCTTAACATTTGTCTGTATTTTGGTGTGTTCTTTTATTTTTATCTTTATGCAACTGTGATATCTTAACGTCCATGAGTAGGATGTACTTTATGTACATGTACGTGACCTGTGACTCTTCAGCAACTAAATCAGTTTCGGAAAATGTCTATTCCCAGCTGAGCTATTTCACTATCTGTGTGATGTGGTATTAACTTTTAGTCCTGATACACACATACATAGTTTACAATAACATTCTATATCTTTCTTTAGATTTTCATTTGTTTTCCTTATTATTTTCTTCTTGTGGGGAAAGTAACTTTTTTCTTGTACTGAAACATCTCAATGTGTCTCAATGGTTCAAGTTTTGAGATGATTCCCAAATGAAAACACACATTTTAGGCATTCCAGCCATGTTAGCAATATCTTACCAAGAAACAAGATTAAAAGCAAAGGGTTTCTGCTTTTATCTAAGGCAAAAGGTACTGTGTGTAAATTTTTTGTAAAACAGTAATATTATTCTATGAACCTACAAAACTTGAAGATGCATCACAATTCCTGCTTATAGCTGTTACAAGTTGTGTGACTCCTCAGTTCCACTGTACTGTTGCCCAATTTCCTCTCTGCAGTTATGTTAGCTCGATTGATAAAGCCAATTTACTTGCAGCATTTTCTTTTAATTCGAAGCTACCAGAGAGTGTCATGAGTCCTCCTGTTCTTGAGAGCCTAAATGGTTTTATGGGAATAAACCCCTTGACATTTTCGCTGGCCCGGATAGTATCCTATTTTTGTATTGAAGAGGTGTTCTTCAATACTGGATTAAACACTTCGTAAGCTTTTCCTTCTTTCCTACTCTCCAGATCTCTCTTCGAGCGGATGAAGGACACCGTTTGTCCAGCCTGTCCCTAAAATAGTCGAATTTTCCTTTCAATTAAACTATCGTCCAATAGCACTCAAGTTCCTTCTTTTCAAGGTCATGGATCATTATCAGCTTAAGAATTATCTTGAAGAACGAAAGTTTCTTAATGACCGACAGTATGGTATTCGTAGCGATAGGTCCACTGGTGATATCATGGTTTATCTTACCGAACAGTGGAACAAATCTTTACATAGTTTTGGAGAAAGTAAAATTGTTGCGCTTGATATTCCCAAACCATTTGATAGAGTTTGACACCATGCTCTGGTATCAAAAATCCGTGCTTTTGGTATTGATCAATCGCTTCTCTGTTGAACTAGAAACTACCTTTCTAACCGTTCAACACAAGTTGTATTGAATGGTTTCAATTTTGAAACTCGTTTCGTTTGGTATCCACGCTCTTCCTGCTGTTAATTAATAATCTCTTGTGTGCCACTTTTAATCCATTGAACTGTTTCGCTGACGCCAATACCCTCAGTTTTTCGTATTCCTTTCTAGATTTAAATCAGTGTTTCCCAATTTTTTGTCTGCTATGTCCCACCGGAACATTTCCAAAACCTTCATGCCCCCCTTACATTATAAATGTAGACCTCAAAAATGTTAAACATACAAATATCTCGAATGTTGGATAAAGAAATCCATAGAAAATAAGTAAACACAGTAAGATTGTTTTCACTATTAATTTAATAGTAATGTACTTTTTAAATTTAGTAAAATCCTTGCACTAGATGCCTCCTGCAAAAGGATTTTATGTCAGCTTAAAGTTTAGAGAGGGTCGGTCTCAAGTCTTCTCGTTTTGTTACATCAAGATGATTTCTTTTTTTTCAGCAAGTCATTTATGGCTTTAAATCCGCATTCCGTTAAATATGAAGATGGAAAAAGGTATTTACAATTCTCTTGCATATTTGGTTGTATTGAAGTATTTGATTTCGGTTTCTTTAGAAGGTCAGGAGACATGGTCTCCTTTTTATTTTATTTTAGCGAATCCTTCTTGATATTGTACATTTGAAATATCAGAAAGATTCACTAACTTTGGTTACATAATCCAAGTTGGGAAATCAATTTCTTTCAAAGCAAAAAATTTTTCTTTTAAATCAGCCGATACATTTTTTAGATGATCGAAAGTAACAGTTTTAGTGGTATCGGTTAATTCACATTCTTAGAGCAAAGGAAACTTTTCAAAATTTGTGTTGTAAATATATGTCTGACATAATTCAATAAAGGTAATGAACCCAAATATCTTCGTTTTTCCTTGAAGTTGCTCATTTAATGTATCTAGTTTTTTGAAGATATCAGCTAAAAACTTACAAATGCTTTACCATCAATCGTCATCAGCTTTCTCATTTCTGGTTTGCCGTTTGGAAATCACTAAGTGTATCAAAAAGTTCCATAAATATTTTCAAGCAGTTCCCTTCCAAAAGCCATCTTACTTCAGCGTGAAGTATAAGTCTTACAAAATCCTCAATTTTTTCTTCACAAAAAGGCTTAAAAAGACGTTCAATTTTGGAACTAGCTTTATTATAATTGATACACTTTATAACAAAATGTATAACTTCATTCAGAACAGGCGAAATGTTGATATCCTTTTCAGGGGTATATTATAGAATTCTAAGTAATCTTTAAGTCTACTAAATATATCTTTGGCAGTAGTGGAGCTTTCTAAAGATTTACAGAACAGCATTCCTTCATGAAAATTACATTTGTCAAAATATTTTACATAAGTTAAAAATACAGCCTCGCTCTGTCTTAAAATGGATTCATCTATTTGCAACGAGAAATTTGTTGTTTTTCGTCTATATGTACACAGCCGTAGTATGTCCAATCTTAACATATGGGTCGATGTGTGGTGGCCTGCTCTTAGTAAAGCCTATGCCCTACGGACGCCTTAAACGTTATTTTGGATCTTCTACCAATCGACCTTTTTATTAAATACATAGTTTCGTGCGGCGCTATTTGGCTGAAGGAATCAAACAGCTGGTTGTCAAAACCTTATGGTCACATCAACACAACGAAATTGATTCTCTCTTATCTCTGTAGACACTGACTACTGCACTCCTACTTTGAGCCATAGTAAGGGTTTCAAGCTTATTTTCCCATCCAGAGAAGATTGGGAGGATGACATCGTGTCGATAGGTTTCGACACGGAGTTGGTTGTGGGATCTTTTCTGAGTCCCTAAATGTAGCTAAATCCTTTAGGCTTCCTGAATTTCCTAGCGTTTTTCAGGCTGAACTGCTGGCAATAAGGAACGCATGTAAGATACTTAAACAAAGCCCAAACCAAAACCGAAATACTCCTATCTTCACAGACAGTCAGACAGCTGTCAAAGCCATTAACTTGGCCATATCCTCATCTAAATTGGTCCAGCAATGTCGCGATGAGCTTGCGAGCTTTAACCTCGGTGTCACCGTGATCTGGGTTCCGGGCTGACGAGCTAGCCAGGCAAGGATCGGCCTTTCATAGCTCACTTGCGGAAATGGTTAACATTCCTCTTGGTGCTATGAAGGGTAAAATCTTTTCTATCTACCAAACTGAATCAAACCGAAGGTGGAGCAATTTACCCAACTGCATTATATCTAGGAAGATATGGCCCACCTATAACAAAACCCGTACAAACGATCTTCTATGCAGGCCAAGGCAAGACATAGCCAGGATTGTTGCGGTTTGTACCGGACATTGGCCTATAGGAGTTCATGCGGAGAAGTTGGGTATCTCCTACAACACCTTTTGCCGTAGTTCTAATGACCAAAGAGAAAGTGAAACGATAATCCATTTCCTCTGCAAATGCCCTGCTTTGCCAAACACTAGAATGAAATACTATGGAATAGCATTCTTTCACGAACTTGATAAGCTATCTGAGACAAAGATTAGAGACCTAATCTTTTTTCTCAATGCGACAAAATGGCTCTAACATAATCGCTATAAAGCTTCTCTATAAATCTGTCCCTGTCAATCACAGGTCAAACTAGTTTTTGGTATCAAAACGGCGCACTACAGCACCAATTGGATCTCAGGCTAAGTTGCCTTGAGATTGCCATTTCTACCTACCTACAGAAAAAAACTGATTCATATTTGACGGAAAGTGTCATTGATTGAAGTAAAGTTGGTAACAGTTGACAAAATTGATGAATTAAAGATCATGGGTGCGCTCAGAAATATATTTTCAAGGGTGGAAACAGAAGAACCATAGATTCTTCCCAGAGTAGTCTAATGCAGCATAATTTTCTATTTCCCCCTGTCGTGGGAAACCCTGATTTAAATCCTTGTCCATTGGTAAGGATGTTAAAGGTTTTGAATGTTTATCTCATTAAATTCTGATGTAAGCAGCATTGTCTTATCGGCAATTATTAATAATGTAGAATTTAATCATTCAAAAGCTCAATGCTGTCTCTTGTCGTTAAAGCGTAAGCGTAACCCACCCGATTACCGTATATCTCTGACGGTGCAAGACATAACCATCCATTATATATCACTTCTTTTCATTGCTTTAATGATGAAATCTGCGGTAGCCTTCAGATTTGTCTAATGAATGGGTGTTTTACCTGACTCTACAACATATAAGGCATAATTTGGTGTTGATTTCGGCAAACGCAAAAGCGGCTTAGAGAAATTTCTTTTCACGGTTTCAAAATCTTCGAGATTTATATATCCGAACATTTGTACACCATAGAACATACGTGAGGTTTCAGTTGCCTCAAATATTCTATATTTCGACGCATGATCAATATTTTGGTTGTAAAGAAATTACATTTAGTGGCAATTTAGTTTCAAAATTGTTGACCTAGAATTCTTGACATAGCTTTCATTGTGAGTTAGTAAAACATCGAACTTATAATTTATGTACAATCTCCATACGTGTGTTTTTTAGAAATTACCTTCCTTAAGGAAGTCTTCTTGATTATCTTGCTTCAAAAATGACAACTTTAGTTTTTTTCGACATAACTTGCTGACCACAGGTCTCAACTAAAGAAGAAAGCAGGTTTACCTGCATTTGGCAAGAATACAATGTCAAATTGTCAGTACTTAACTCCAGGAAAGAAGATCACAGATAACATCGATGAACAAAGAAAACATTAATGAGCTAATGATACATCCTTGCGGAACACCATTGTTTCGAACTCATTTGAGGAATCGTACCCATCCTATACTCTTGTATTTGTCGATGGCAACAAATTTGCATATGTTAGCAGTAACTTTCGTGGTAAATTAAAGTCTGTCTATGAACTTTTTAAATGCTGCTTAAAAATCAAAAAAGCAAGTTAAAAGCTTCTTCTTATTATTAATACATTTCCCAGCCATTCTAGACGGAAGCCAGGTTAGAAAATACTAAGACGGCTACTATCCATCTGTTTTAAAGTCTCTAGTATAGAAACCGGATAAAGTTTTCACATTTCTTAAAATTCGAGAAAGTAAATGGAAACGGTTATAAGATTTATGCAGCTGCTTTAGCTGTTTAATATTTGTTTAGCTGATACTTAAAATTTATACGTTTATGAACTTTAGCAGACCTGAAAAAAAAAACAGATTGGAGCATTATATGAGATTTCAATGTGAAACAGAATTTTGAGAATAGTTTCTTTTCCTGTAACACCTTATCAGAAGTTTCGTATTCATTGACATTAGCGTTGTACGACTCAAAGGTCAGAAATTTGGCATGAAAATGCTTATGTTGAAAGTTAGCCAATTTGGAGTAAGTTCGTCATAAATTGTGAAATCTGAATATTTTGACAGTTTTTTTACTTTCGCCTCCATTAACAATACGACGAGTCTCTACATTTGTAAAGTTCAAACCAAAAAGAACTAAAAGTTGAACTTTTTTTGCACAGTGCTGTTGAATTAAGTTTTCATCACTTTTCTTCTGGTGAATAAGAAAACAAAAAAAAAAGAGTCAAAAGAAGGATACACAACACACTAATGATAACATTAGGATAATTGAGATGTCTTCACCCCTGGGGGCAGCAAGGATCCGTAGGGCTTATACCGATTGTTCGTTTAGCACATTGAGAAATATTAAGCTCATCAATTTAAGTGATAGGTTTATTTATGTTTGCATGTCAAATTATAAACTATCTGTCAGCCATTGACAATAATAAATATACATAAAGGTCATGTTACATGGGTACTTATGCGAAATGAAATCAAGCTTAAAGAAAGATTTATAATTATTATAAATATCTATCATGTACAAAATAATGTACATTCCTGTGTTCAGAAACAAATTACGAGTAATATTACGTTTGAATAAACATTTTGTTAGCAATGTTGTAATGAATAAATGTTTTCCTGATTATTCACTCAAATTTAGCATTTAAGGTCAACTGTCAACACATCACGTCACGTCACGTAACATTTATGTGATAGAAACATAGAAAGTGGCGCGGCGGGCGCGCGTGGCATCGCGTTAGAACATTTTTAATTTGCATGCAATAATACCAAGGATATAATAACAAAGTGCCACATAAAAGTTGAACAATCATTTAGACATGCTTAAAAAAAAAACAAACAAACTCACATATCCTTATAGACAGAGGATAAAAAAGCCTTTAGGAAATTTCTATATTCTAAACCAAAAGAAAAAAAAAGCAGTTTTTGTGTTATCGGTGGTGCCTCGTATCGTGTCACTTCATTTTACCGGGCTTGAGAATCGAGAACGAGGAAACCAAAATAAAGTTTTGTCATGCGGAATTTTTGTCAAGGCACAACAGAAACACACGCCTTTGGAAAAATTGCATATTTTTATGGGTGGAACTATTAAATTACGTGAGTTTTCACAAATTAGGCAAGAGATTGCGGGAGCACGTTTGTAGCGCCTATAAATATTTGTGTTGTTGTTGTTTGATAGTTATAGACTTTTGATGGCGTGCATAGCAATGATTTCATGATTCACGTGATTTTATTATTGAGACATTTATTTTTCAACAGTTTAATTTTGATGCGGTGAGGGAGATAATTTCTTTATGAAGCGATTGCAGATATGCGCGGAGGGTGACACTGAATGAGAGAAGGTTGATATGGAAGTCATTATGCTGTTATGGGTACATACCTTGGCATGCATTACACGATGTTTTAGAACCATAAACTGTTTTATGAACAAAAAAATAAAAGAATAAAGCTATGCGATGGGAAGAAAATCAGGATCTTTCGCCTTGAATAGAGGTTCAAGATGTCGAGAGATTCTTAGTAGTATAAATATCGGACTTGAGGAATAAAATGCTCCTCCCTAGTGTAAAAAATGTGCTCCGAGCATCAAAATTGCTCCTAAAGGAGGACAGCTATGACACTGGCTCGTTGGTGTAGTATCATGGGCAGTATGCATTGAGTGTCATGTGTGTGCTTGTGTGTGGAAAAAAAAGGTGGATGAAATTTGTGGGGATTGAAAATGTGATAGGAAATTTCGAATTGATAATGAATGAAAATGTAAGGAAAAAAAAAAAAAAAAAAAAAAAAAAAAAAAAAAAAAAAAAAAAAGTGTTGGTAGAAAACTATTGTTGGGACTGTAAGAATATACTTTTTGGGCATGGGAATAGGGATGGGAAAATTTCATGCATGTTAATTACAACAACTATACAGTAGTATAAATATCGGACTTGAGGAATAGAGCATTTGGGTAAAATGTATTTTGTTGTTGTAAATTGTGAATTTTGGTGTGAATTTAGTTTTCGTGACTGTGAATTGCGGTTAGTGATGTACCTACAAAATTTTTTTATGTTTTTAGCTTGAATATTGACGTGGAGGATGCGGTGTATGTACACTGTACAGTAGGATGCTAGAAAAAAGGGATTCTTGTATGGTTTGTAGGTAGATTTCATTAGAGTATGGGTATATGAGTTTTGTATGGTAATGAGATCATATTACATCAGTGGGAGTTCATTGACTTTAAGATGCATTGGTTGTTTGAAGGTTGATAGTAATTTATGAAAAACAATTTAAGAAATAATAGAAAGGAAACAAATATTTTATGTCGTTTATAATAATTGTGATTTATTAATCCATGAATTGTTAGTCGGTGGGAAGCCGAGCCATTTAACATATACATTGTCTCCATTACTTTTAAGTACTTTTTCCACGAGATAAATATGAGGGTATTTAGTCTTTTGTAATTCTTTTTCGTAAAAACATCCACTAATAGGTTGACCATTAAAATCTTCAAGGAGATATGTTGGCGGGTTGGTTAGGTTTACTTTTCTTATCATAAAAATTTCCGTTGTCCAATTTGGTGTGTAGCCTTTCTCGAAAACGTGTTTGAACTTGCTTATTCTAACATTGTCGCCAACTCTATATTTACCCTGTGGAGCGATTTTAATTCTATTATAAGCTGTAGATAAGATTTTTTTTAGAGTTTTCCTGATTCACATCGATTGGGCGCATTTTTATAGTTCTATGCATAGAGTGATTGTATTCTTTCAACAAATCATTAATAATGCACGTCCATTTGTAATTACCATTAAGACTGAATTCCTTCCACATTTTCTCCTTAAGTGTGCGATTAAAACGTTCAACAATTGATGCCTTAAGGGAGCTGTATGTAGAGTAATGATTTATGTTGTATAATTTCATTAAATCGTGAAACATCTTATTAAAAAATTCTTTTCCATCATCAGTTTGAAGGTTCTTAGGCTGTCGTGATGATCTGATGAAAATTGATTTCATCGCTTCTGCAACAGATAAAGCGGTCTTATTTTTTAAAGCAACTGCCCATGCATATTTCGAGAATGTGTCAATGACCGTCATTAGGTATTTATAGCCATTATTTTCCTTGTGGTAAGATATCATTTCAACCAAATCAGCTTGCCACAGGTCATCAAATCCTTTGATAACAACCCTACGTCGATTGAAATTCTTTCTTGCTGACCTGTGAAGATCTTCAACAACTTGTCGTTTACTCATTTTTTTAAAGAATGCAAGAAAAAAACATTTATGTATGGTTTTATAATAACATTTATTTTAATCTTTTATATAGTAACATTAGTTTTTTTAATCTTATCAAACGATGCTCAATCATAAAACATCCACACGTATCTGGTCCCTCTTTACATGTATTTGAAGACCACGAACAGTTTGTAAAATGACATCCATGTTTAGAATTAACTTTACTAACGTTTTTATAGTTACTAAAATATGAAATATTACTTATAATCTCATCATGATGTTCTTCAAGTAAATCATATTTATAAGCCCTTAAAAAACTCATAATTTCATTTAAAATTAAAGATATGTTTATATTCGACATGATGTGCTATCGTTTTGATTTACAAATAAACTGAATCCAAGATCGGTTAGCTATGATTTCTTATATGAAAATATTTGGTTCACCTTCTTGATTCTCTTTCAGTTTTCCTATATGAAGAAGAAAATACTTTCGAAGATCATCCAACAAGCGAATTGTATTCAAATTTTGTATGTCAATGTAATCTCTTAAGATTTTTTCTTTATTTTCTAATTTATCATCTATGTATGCTTTGTTTACTGCTTCATCGGGCGTTGTAGGACTTTTTATGTTGCGAAGACGTTTTCCTTCAATATCAAAGTCACCATTCTCAGTTCGCTTAAAACCATTACCAGGAGGTCCTGCAGGACCAACAATTACTCTTTGAAATTTATTAGTGCTTCTTCCGAACTTGTCAACACTCATTTTGCTAATAAATTAAATTTTGCTCACGCAACTCTTCCACAATTGAATTTATTTCATTTTTATGGTTGTTATGCCCTGATTTTTCAGAAGCAATTAAAAGTCTCAACCTATCCACAAGCTCATTTGGATCATCCCAATACACAAAATCAATAGGGTTGGTTGAGTAGATCATTGCAGGTGCATTAATTGTGTATGCTTTTCCAATTTTCTTTTGTGTATTTTGTGTCATACCCTGGACCAAAGGTTTAATGATTTTCTTATACTTTTGTCCTCTATTACCTTTAACCTGTGAATTCATATCATGATTTTTCATGTGTGCACATGTTTTTTGTAGTATTGTCTGATACTGCTTTAAATCTTCACTAGTATAAATACTCTTTCGTGGATTTTTATGTAGAACAAGTTCGAGAAGACCATCAGTTCCACGGAAAATTTCTTTATCAATTACAATATTGTTTTCATCATTAATTCGAAAATTTGATCTCCCTAACTTGTTTGAATTTGATTCAACGTCAAAGTATGGACCATAGATTTTATCATGATCTGAATTTGAAAGTATGGCTTCATTAATCGGAGTACTTTCATTGAAGCTATTTGAAGGTGTTTTAAATGAAGAGTCGTCATCGGTTAACATTGAATTCGTTAATGATAAATTTAAATCTCTCTCTAGAGAAATTTTTTCATCTTCTTCTTCTATAGGACTTTTAAATTGAAGACGACGTTTTACAGTAGGTGGTTTTATTTCTTTAAATTCATCATTTATGTTTTCATTATTTTTCACATTTTTCGCGATTTTCTGTAAGGGTTCAACAATTGTTTTGAACGTGTTTTCAATTTCAGTATCTTTAATCAATTTTCCAGTCTTGAGGAGCATATACTTTTTCTTTAAAGCTTTCTGTGTATTTATAAGATTTTTAAGCGTATTCATATTCGTATCCATAGCTATTTAGAGTGTTAGATTACTTCTAATAGGATCTGAAGAATGGATAGTCCAATACAGGACGGTTCAATACAGGACGGTTCAATACAGGTCGGTTCAATACAGGGCTATTCAATACAGGGCTGTTCAATACAGGGCTGTTCAATACAGGGCTGTTCAATACAGGGGCTGTTCAATACAAGGCAGTATAATACAGGTAATATTAAGATAGGTGTATTAATATGAAAAGCAGTTTCACGACTGTATCAATTTATAAAATAACTGTTTCTTTAAAAGATTTTTTATACCGTCCATTTTTAACGCAACTATCTTTATCAATAACTAAAAACCCATACAATTCTTTCCAGCATTCTGAACACAACTCTTTAAACTGTTTGAACGTCATATCTGAATTAATATGATCATTAAAAATATGTTTCAAATTAAGATCATCTTGCTTGAAAAGAATTATATAGTTAGCGTTATCTCGAATCAAATGTTTTGGAATGTGTGTATATGATTGGCATAAGTAGAAGCTATCTACACCGCTATGTCGACCCATACAAAAGTAGTCTCTTATGGTATTTTGTTTTTCACAAGCTACATCGTCAAATATGAAAACTGAATTGGGTTTAGCCTTAGAAGGCAGCATAACTTCACAATTATTTGAAAATTCATAATAATGCATTTCTTTTATTGATTTTATAACCTTTTTTAGATATGCATATTTTGGTTGATGCAATGATTTTGAATAAAGGTATATATTTTCAAACTTTAAACCATTGACATCTAAAAGAATGCTTAACATAACGTTTGTTTTCCCACAATTAGATGGGCCTACAATTATTCCTCGAATACTATTTGGAAATAATGTTCCATGCTTCTTTTTTTGTTTTACATTTCCATCAAAGTTTTGTACAGAAATAGCTTCTTGCTGTCTTACAAACTTCATTTTGTAGAATGAGGCTTTTACACATAAATCCCCGTGTTTTATAAACATTATTTCATAATCGCTCCATGCGTCTAAGAAAACAGTTATATAATGATTGATTTTAAGACCCACTCTGTTAGTTTGAATAATTCAGTTCAGGGAAACGGATTGGTTAATTCAATAATAAACAAACTTCCTTTTGAGTTACATCTACCATCTTATAATTTTTGTGGACCTGGAACTAAACTTAAAGAGCGTCTTGCTAGAGGAGACCGTGGAATCAACCAATTGGATGAAGCTTGTCGAGAACACGATATTGCATACAGTAAAAGCAATAATTTGAATTATAGACATACAGCCGATAAAATTTTGGGTGAGAAATCCTGGCAGAGGTTTAGAGCTAAGGATTCAACACTACCAGAAAAAATAAATAGTCTTTTAGTTACGAGCATGATGAAGGCTAAATCTACTCTTGGAATGGGTATATCATCAAAAACAAAAACAAAGAAAGTCCGTCAGTGCCCTAGGATTAAGAAAACAAATCTATTCAAAAATGCGGTAAAAGAAGCCAGAGCGGCAATAAAAAATCTGAACACTGAAGACTCAAATAAATTAGCAACAACGGCTTTACATGCAGCCAGACAAATAATAAAGAAAAAACGTAGGAGTATAACACTTCCTAGAGTAATACCAATTCCCAAAGTTGGAGGACTTTTACCATTGCTACCTATCTTAGCAGGGTTATCAGCTGTAGGTTCTCTTACCGGTGGTGTTGCAGGAATGGCGAAAGCTATAAACGATTCAAAGATCGGAAGACAACAATTGGAAGAAAATAGACGTCACAATAAAGCTATGGAAACAATAAAACTTAAACAAGGAAAGGGCCTTTATCTGAAGCCATATAAAACTGGTTTGGGGTTATTTTTAAGTCCGCAAGAATCAAAAAACTATTAAAAATGCTACCCAACCGCCCTCTCACTAACATAGATATATCGCATTTTGGCAAAAACTATATCCCAAATTTCCGAGGCGTTTTTATGAGGGATGAATTGCCAAACAAACCATTTAAAAGAGAGAGTGGAGTCGTAAATTTAGATGATAATAGTGGGATCGGTACCCATTGGGTAGCATATAACAAAAATAAAAATAATGTACAATATTTTGATAGCTTTGGTAATTTAAGACCTCCCCAGGAAATAGTAAGATACTTGCATGGAAATAATATTTATTACAATCATAAATGTTTACAGCGTTTTAATACATTTAATTGTGGACATTTATGTTTGAAGTTTCTTGTTGATCAGAATAAATAAGCTATACATTATAAAATTCGTTTCATTTCTTTTCCACTGATAATGTCGATAACACTTACACTGAGCGGGAACAAGTCTACTCTCACAACAGAGTACTTTCCACCAATAGTATTAGACTCGAATTATGTTTGTGGATTAGTGGATTTCCAAACATACAACTCCATACCTAACGTTGATGTAATGAATAATTTATTTCATTTAGGTAATGATGTAATTAAACTTCCTATTGGCTCTTACGAAATTGAAGATATAAATAATTTTATTCAAGAAGGGCTTTTAAAAAAAAATAATACGGCAAGCGTAAAGATCAGAGCAAATAACAACACTTTAAAATGTGAAATATACTGCAGTGAAGACATAGATTTTTCACATCCTAATTCCATTGGTTCACTACTGGGGTTCAGTAACAGAAAACTGGTTGCAAAACAAATGCATGAGTCAGATCTTTACGTTGATATCAATCGTGTAAATACGGTGAGAGTTGAGTGTAACTTAATTGACGGAACATTTATAAATAACCAATCTGCGCATATACTTCATCAATTTTCAATCAAAGTCAGTCCAGGGTATAAAATAATTGAGGTTCCTAAAAATGTTATTTATTTACCAGTGAACGTGAAGAAGATAAGTTCAATAACAATAAATTTGTTAGATCAAGACGGAAACCTTATTAACTTTCGAGGTGAATTAATAACGATACGATTACACCTCAATCACCAAAAATGATAATTTATAATACTATATCTGATGCTAATAATTCCTATAAAAGACAGGGTTCACCGGGCTCTATAATCAATGCTTCATCAACTCCTAAAGCAACAGTACAAACGCTAACAGAAGCAAACCAATTGTTTTTATTATCATTAGGATTCACATTGAAGAAAAGAAAATAATAAATTCAATTTAACAAAGTAAGATATGCTGAATATTTTTCAAGAACCAACATTTGATGATAGTATTTCAAAATACGAATATCATTCCTATTCCCCGTATTTAAACAACTTCGGTAAAAATGACATCATCCACATCTGTGTGCAACATCAAAATCTCAATATATTACCTTCGGAAAGTTACATTTATGTTGAGGGGACTGTATCGAAAAATGATGGATCGGAAGTCAAAAAGACACAACTTGTAAACAATTGTATAGCATTTCTCTTTGATGAGATCCGATATGAACTGAATGGTATTGAAATAGATAGTAATCGTAATGTTGGAATCACAACTTCTATAAAAAATTATATTTCTTTGAATCAAAATGAAAGTGTTATGTTGTATAATGGAGGTTGGTGTCCAAATTCTTCATTAAACTTAGATGGACCATATTTTAATTTTTGTTTGCCGCTAAACAAACTTTTGGGTTTTGCAGAGGATTTCAAAAAAATAATTCCTAATGCTCGACATGACTTAATTCTAACCCGTTCTCGTACTGATGAAAATTCACTAATAGCTGATGCAGATGAACAAGCGAAGATAACATTACTCAAAGTTCAATGGAAAGTTCCGCATGTTCACCTTACTGATTCTTTGAAATTGAACCTATTCAAGTCTATAAATGATAATGACACTATGAAAATTGCATTTCGTAATTGGGATTTATATGAATATCCTGTCCTACCTACAAGTGACCATCATATTTGGAATGTTAAGACCACTTCACAAGTTGAAAAGCCTAGATACATTATTGTTGCGTTACAAACTAACAAGAGAAATCAACTGAAAGAGAATCCTACCTATTTTGATCATTGTAACGTTACCAACGTAAAGGCATATTTAAATTCTGACGTTTATCCATACGAAGACCAAAATATATCATTTAAAAACAACAACTTTAGTATTATTTATCAGATGTACTGTGAGTTTAGAAAAAATTATTATAATTGTTCAGTTGCAGAGCCATTGCTAACAAGAACTCTCTTTAAATCACAAGCACCGATTTTTGTGATTGATTGTAGACATCAGAATGAAATAGTGAAAACTGGACCAGTTGATATTCGTTTGGAAATTAAAACAGCTAAAGAACTACCTCCAAATACATCAGCGTATTGCCTTATGCTGCATGATCGAATAATAAATTACAATCCTCTGAGTCAATTAGTATCTCGAAATATTTAAAGATTTAGTTCAATATAGCTTATAATCAAGAACACACGAACCCTAGCAATGGCATTCATCATTGACATTCAAGGTTTTAGAGGTCCCAATGACAAGTTGATAGTTAAGGAAATAGCTATTCTGCGTGGCTGTAGCCATCAGCACTTCATTATAACACCTCCGTTTGACTTTAAGCATTTACCAACAACATTAAAAAGACAAGCAAAATGGCTATATCAAAACCATCATGGTTTGCACTGGAATGGCGGATTCACCAAATATAATAAAGTGGAAGAATTTCTTCGAGATAATATTATAAATCACATTGTTTATGTAAAAGGCGATGAAAAATTACAATGGATAAAGCGATTACTAAATGAAAACGTTGAAGTAATAAATGTTGAAAATATAAACTGCCCCAACTTCAAAGAACTGAAAAGACTTTTTCCAAGTGAGACAAGATGCTTATCACATAGCAAATGCTGTGCCCTGCAAAATGTATTTTTAATTAATAATTTTGTATGCAGCCAGAATCTAAAGTTTTCCTAAAAATGTAATGTGAAATAAAAAGCAACAATTTTTTTTTTTTTTTTTTTTTTTTTTTTTTTTTTAATGTTCTTTATTTTAAAAATTCCTTAAGCTTAACATTTTTTTGTTTTGTTTTTTCTTATATAAATAGGTTAATAAATAAAAATAATTTACTTAAAATTAACAATATTTCTTTTTTGTTTTTAATGTGTATTCATTTGATAATGACCCCATGCGTAGGTGCTTACTCCATCTTCCCTTATATATCTCTTATCATCAAGATGACTTAAAACAATCTTATTTAGCTGTTGTGTATAGATTTGGTGAGCAAAAGATCGAAAAACAAACATTTCACCATGAAAAATTCGTTTGTTATACAAACAATCCTTATAGCTGGCTAAATTTATATCATTCAATGCTATTTTCTTGACGCCTTTAGCTTTTTTTACTTCCGTTTCTTCAACAGAATAAGAATACATTTTCGATCTTAACCCAATAAATTCCTTCATTATCTTCCCAGAATTTTCATCTTTCATCATACCCAAGACTTTTTTATTTTTTATTGGAATATTATAGGGATTATCAACTGAGTATGCAGAAGTATCGAAATATGAATCAATATCATGTTGAATATCATTATAAAAATCGTGAGTTTTTATTGTATATATAAATGAATCTGTATCCATATAGTTTAATTTTAAACAATTACCATATTTGGGTTGCATATAGCTATAATGGAAGTCATACATTTTCCATTTAGAAAACTCTAACACACAAAATCCCAAGTACAACGGCTTATCGTAATAAGTATTAACTCTTTTCATTTGAATTGCCGTCATTTCATCAGTGAATTTAGTTAAACTATGGAAATTCGGTTTTGCTATTAAAGCTCTAGCTCCTAGACGTTTTTTGTGACTCCCCCAAGAGGTTACAATCTTAACATCTTTTCTTTTATCTACGTTTTCCATAGTTTTCCCAAAAACACTATTGTTCATTAACTTAAAGAAATTTTTCTCAAAATCGCTCGTAGCTAAGGTGCGATGTTGATTATTCAAATCAATATATTTTTGAAGCCACCTAGATTGTTTAAACTGTAAAACTCTATGTATACGAATGAGTTTTAACCCATTTTTAATACATTGTTGTAGATTTTTATAATGTATAACATAATTTTGTTTTGGAGTTAAATCTGCTATTAATTTCGAAAACTTTGATTGATTTACTTTTTTGTTTTGCACACAAAATGGTAAATCATTATGACATTCATGCAAGGAATCTGGGTATTCTAAGTCTACTTCATATATATACCCGACTTCCGAGTCATCTGAAATATTCATTAAATCAATGTTTTGAATATTATTAACCCATTTAATAGATGAATAAGGTAGAGGACAAGACATTGCCCACCCATATAAATTGTTGGCATCAACATACATCAAATACTGTGAATCTTTTGTTTCATCATAGTTTTGCATATATTTATTGTTGGCAACTGAGTGGCGATGTGAACATTGAGAGATGCCTCCTCTAATACCCTTCTTTATGAAATTATATATTTCAATGTCTTGAATAAGATCCAGCTTTATATGGGTTTTTCTAAGCATTGCATCCCAAGATAACCCTGGTGCTGTGTAATAATGACAGGGATCAAGTTCGTAAATACTTTTACAAATAATTTTAAAATTTTCAAATATGTCAGCTAGTAGAAGAACGTCAGTTTTTAAATATAACTCCATATAATCTGAAAGAGTCTGACATTTAAAAACTGTCCATACTTTTTTAGCATGATTGTATTCGCTATCGGAGCAAGCTTCACCAGTCAATTTATTTTTAAAACACTCTTGAGGAGGAAGGGTTTTTTCCTCTAAACTCTCCCATGTTTTTACATGATCATAGGGAAATACACCTTTCCTTGTCAGAAGCTTAAACTCTTCTTCAATTGGAAAATTAGATCTTATTAATTTAAAATCACTTGGTGTTAAGTCTTTTGTAAGGGAATCAATGCTAGAAGGCATAAAACGTAGAGAATCCAAAAATCTCAGTTCTATAGTTCTGTTATCAAACGTATGTAATGTCTTTGAAACAGAAATATAGCGCTCCTTATTAAGAGGAATGCAAGAAATATTTCCGTTGTATGAAGCAAGTTCTTTGATAAGTAAATGCGAATCATACCCGGTGAAATTATGGAACAATATTGGGAAAAATTTAGGTTTTTGGTAAATCAAATTACATTTATTATGCGCTGGGCCATTATATTTGCCTGTATAATGACAATGATCTGCAACTCGATCTGTTCCTAACTCTTTGTTGCAGATATGACATAATGGACAATTTCTTTGATATTCTAAATCAATTTCTGATAAAAGTAGCATGGGTTTAGAATTTCTTTTATGTAATTCATAGCAATCTTTTATCAGAGAACTAACAAAATCTTTTACACAATTGCTGCCTTTAAACATTTTAAATCTATTGAGAGAACTATCACAAGATTTTATAAAGTAAGCACCTGCGCATGGGATATGTTTTTGAATATTTAAACTACTACTAATACTACTACTACTACTAGCATTACCTGGGGATCCTACTTCCTCGAGGATGCATTCGAAATCTGCATATATTGTGAAAGGCACGTCCATCTTCCGCTCAAAATGTTCAAACGATACAGTCTTTTTATCGTCGTTGGGCATTTTTGTCACCATTTTACAGCAGTTGTCCTTGTGCGTCATCAGTTTTTCTTCAGATATAAATCTTAGCAAGCACGTGTTGCAAAACCAAGATTTTCCTCTGTAGTTTTTCGCCTGCGTTGAAACAAGTCTAAAAATAAAAAATTTTAAAGAAATTAGAAAAATGTATATGTTTTAATAATAGGTAATAATCAGATCTATAATTGCAATAAAGCTTACCTTGATATGCTTTTAATCCAGACAAAGTGCGAAATTCCCTCGTTTTGCAAGAGAATTAGATTGATGTGATTTCTCTTCTCCTGTGGTGTAATGTAATAGGGTCCTACTACTATCTTCTTCTCATCGTCAAATCCAAACACATTGATGCTTAAAGTAGGGTTTAGTGTTTCAAACTTAGAAATATCGCTAAGTCTTAAAGGAAATTGCAGATCAGCGAAATCAATTCTGATGTTATTTTTATAAATCGTTCGTGAACTGATATCTCGTATCTTGTATGTTTCAGGTTTATGGGTATTGTTCTTTCCTTTGCTAAAAAGTGCTGAGATGATGGCCCATTTGAAACAATACTCATCAGTGTTGTGAACGTTTATACAGGCTCTTTTTCTAGAAAGAAAACTAGGCAACGGTATATGTCTTGAACCTTTGATTGGTGTGTATTGATTTATGTTTATTTCCACGTGACATATCCGCAGCAAGGCCCATCCACTGTCTTTTTCTTGAAATTCTTGCATTTTCGTGTCAATTTCATCTATCATATTCCTATATGAAGAAATTATATCACTGCCTTCAAGTGCAATTTCCATTTTTGTGTTGAAACTTTTAAGACTTAGCTCCATTTCATCCTCCGACGTAAATTTAATATACTCAGCAAACAATTCTAAGTTGAACTTAACACTTTGCAACTTTTCCAGGTGATCTTTCAATTTTCCTAGAATTGCTGACTCTGCTTCATTGAGAAACTCAGGGGGACTTAGGTTTTCTTCACTCTTGTTTTTATAAATGAGAGTTTCTACTCTCCCATTGAAACAACTTTTCAGCACCAGGAAGTCATCAGAAAGGAGTTCTGCAACAAGTCGCTTATGGACATTTCGCCGTACATGGTTTGTCCAATCTCTTGCATTGATGTTCAGCTCACACACATCACAATATTTTATTGCAGACTTCTGAGTTTCTTCTGCGTTCGAAAACATGGCCTCTATCAAACTGATGTGTTCAATACTTTTTAAGTGATTATCCCACTGACAAAATATAACATCTTTTTCGCAGATTTCGCAACGCGTTTTCGCTGGTCCAGCTTGAGTCGAGCAATCACCGTTTTGGAAGATTTCATGATCCAAAGAACTGTCTTCAAATAAAAGTTCTTGTTGCATTTTTAAATGTGCCTTGCTCTTCAAATGGTTATTCCATTGACATGGGATCACATTTTTATCACACACCACACATAATCTTTTTGCAGGGGCAGCTTCTTTCGAGCCATCCATTTTCTCAAATAATTGCTTAACCAATTCCGAATGAGTATTGGTTTTAGCATGATCAATCCACTGCCCCTTTTTAACACTTTTTTCACACACATAGCAAAAGTTTTTATTTTCACCGTTAACCGATTCCCTTAAAGACGTATGAATTTTCATATGTCTTTTCAAATTAAAATTTTTGGAAAACGATTTTCCGCAAACTTCACATAAAAACGACTTCATGATTGAATTGATTTTTGGGTCGTACCGGGGTGAGGTATTCTTTAAGAATAAGAATATTTTGAATATATCAGCTAGGTTTGTATATAGCTCAAACATCTTGAATATCAAAACCGAGTTAGTAGATAATCAGACTCCCCTTAGTAAGTAATCTACACCTCATAAATTTAGTATTTTATTATTTTCTAATGAATCTCTGACTATGTACTGTAGATAAGTATACATCATAATTTATTCATCTAGGATTTTCTGATGTTCATCATGCTTTAAAAATTGACACATATTACTTTTGGTAAAATATTTATATTTCTGATTTTCTAGTGGCCTCATAACTTAAAAAGTAAGTTTACATGATGATGGTATACGTGAAGATAGTTTATAATTTATTCTTTTTAAATTTACTGACCATCCTTTGACCCAATAAATTTAGTATCTATGATTTTTTAAGAAAAAATGCTATTAAGTTTGTATTTTATGGTTTTCTAGCTAGCAAACAGATTTTGAAACTGTAATATGCTTTTCTCGCCTTAATAACTTGTTACATGCCCAATATAAAAACCTTAAAAGTATATTTAAATACTATTGATTTTGTATGAATTCAGTTTAATTTATTTTCGCTGATTAACCAGAGGTAAACATGTTGAAACCTGTCAAACTCTCCCCCTCATAAAGTAAACACTTTTACGCAAATGAAATGAAAAGAGGCAATTAAAAACAAAATATGTATGCTCAGAACATGTAAGGTTTATTTAATAATTTACAGTTCTTCTTCAATTTTAATACTAGCAGTTCGTCCTAACGGACATAAATAGGTAAAGTTGAATGAACCTCGATTGATTTCGGTTATTGCAGCGTCTGACAATTTGTTGTATCGCATTGGGAAGAAAGTCTGAAAGAAAAAAGTCTTTAGTATTTACGTTTTTAAACGTTTTAAGAAATAAAAATGGAAAATTACCTGAAATTCGCCCAAATCACCAACAATTCGTTCTCCAAATTTCGTAACACAACGTTTCAGTTTACCAATACGATATTTTTCATTTTGTTTTAATTCAATAACCTTTTTACAAGGCTTGAACAAAACTTCCTCTTCAACTTGTAAAAGTTCTTCTCTGAGATTCATCGTCGACGGTATGAGATACATCCTAAACTGAAACAGCTATTTATACAGAAATTTCTGAAAAAAATGTGGAAGGAATTTAGTTTTAATCACACCAAATTGGACAACGGAAATTTTTATGATAAGAAAAGTAAACCTAACCAACCCGCCAACATATCTCCTTGAAGATTTTAATGGTCAACCTATTAGTGGATGTTTTTACGAAAAAGAATTACAAAAGACTAAATACCCTCATATTTATCTCGTGGAAAAAGTACTTAAAAGTAATGGAGACAATGTATATGTTAAATGGCTCGGCTTCCCACCGACTAACAATTCATGGATTAATAAATCACAATTATTATAAACGACATAAAATATTTGTTTCCTTTCTATTATTTCTTAAATTGTTTTTCATAAATTACTATCAACCTTCAAACAACCAATGCATCTTAAAGTCAATGAACTCCCACTGATGTAATATGATCTCATTACCATACAAAACTCATATACCCATACTCTAATGAAATCTACCTACAAACCATACAAGAATCCCTTTTTTCTAGCATCCTACTGTACAGTGTACATACACCGCATCCTCCACGTCAATATTCAAGCTAAAAACATAAAAAAATTTTGTAGGTACATCACTAACCGCAATTCACAGTCACGAAAACTAAATTCACACCAAAATTCACAATTTACAACAACAAAATACATTTTACCCAAATGCTCTATTCCTCAAGTCCGATATTTATACTACTGTATAGTTGTTGTAATTAACATGCATGAAATTTTCCCATCCCTATTCCCATGCCCAAAAAGTATATTCTTACAGTCCCAACAATAGTTTTCTACCAACACTTTTTTTTTTTTTTTTTTTTTTTTTTTTTTTCCTTACATTTTCCTTACATTTTCATTCATTATCAATTCGAAATTTCCTATCACATTTTCAATCCCCACAAATTTCATCCACCTTTTTTTTCCACACACAAGCACACACATGACACTCAATGCATACTGCCCATGATACTACACCAACGAGCCAGTGTCATAGCTGTCCTCCTTTAGGAGCAATTTTGATGCTCGGAGCACATTTTTTACACTAGGGAGGAGCATTTTATTCCTCAAGTCCGATATTTATACTACTAGTAAAATTACAGAATTTCGACCCAGCTCATCACAAATTATCTTTCGGTTGCTCTATTTCCTCAACCAAGCCTCCAAACATGATGCGGTTTTCACTAAAATACAGAGCATCGACCCACCTTTCAATTGATGCATAAATCACAAAAATGATTTTTTTCAGTTTTTCGCGAAAATCGTGGGCTAACCCTTGCCGAAAAAAGTAGTATTTTCAAAACTATTTCCCACCCAATCAAAATGCACATCAAAAGAAAGGTATTTAAATGCTCTACCCACAACTGCAAACCAAAATGTTTATACGATCGCTCGTTTCCGAAAAATTAGTCAAAAAGTAAAATTCCAGAATTTCGACCCAGCTCATCACAAATTATCTCTCGGTTGCTCTATTTCCTCAACCAAGCCTCCAAACATGATGCGGTTTTCACTAAAATACAGAGCATCGACCCACCTTTCAATTGATGCATAAATCACAAAAATGATTTTTTTTCAGTTTTTCGAGAAAATCGTGGGCTAACCCTTGCCGAAAAAAGTAGTATTTTCAAAACTATTTCCCACCCAATCAAAATGCACATCAAAAGAAAGGTATTTAAATGCTCTACCCACAACTGCAAACCAAAATGTTATACGATCTCTCTTTTCCGAAAAATTAGTCAAAAAGTAAAATTACAGAATTTCGACCCAGCTCATCACAAATTATCTTTCGGTTGCTCTATTTCCTCAACCAAGCCTCCAAACATGATGCGGTTTTCACTAAAATACAGAGCATCGACCCACCTTTCAATTGATGCATAAATCACAAAAATGATTTTTTTTTCAGTTTTTCGAGAAAATCGTGGGCTAACCCTTGCCGAAAAAAGTAGTATTTTCAAATCTATTTCCCACCCAATCAAAATGCACATCAAAAGAAAGGTATTTAAATGCTCTACCCACAACTGCAAACCAAAATGTTATACGATCGCTCGTTTCCGAAAAATTAGTCAAAAAGTAAAATTACAGAATTTCGACCCAGCTCATCACAAATTATCTTTCGGTTGCTCTATTTCCTCAACCAAGCCTCCAAACATGATGCGGTTTTCACTAAAATACAGAGCATCGACCCACCTTTCAATTGATGCATAAATCACAAAAATGATTTTTTTTTCAGTTTTTCGAGAAAATCGTGGGCTAACCCTTGCCGAAAAAAGTAGTATTTTCAAAACTATTTCCCACCCAATCAAAATGCACATCAAAAGAAAGGTATTTAAATGCTCTACCCACAACTGCAAACCAAAATGTTATACGATCTCTCTTTTCCGAAAAATTAGTCAAAAAGTAAAATTACAGAATTTCGACCCAGATCATCACAAATTATCTTTCGGTTGCTCTATTTCCTCAACCAAGCCTCCAAACATGATGCGGTTTTCACTAAAATACAGAGCATCGACCCACCTTTCAATTGATGCATAAATCACAAAAATGATTTTTTTTCAGTTTTTCGAGAAAATCGTGGGCTAACCCTTCCCGAAAAAAGTAGTATTTTCAAAACTATTTCCCACCCAATCAAAATGCACATCAAAAGAAAGGTATTTAAATGCTCTACCCACAACTGCAAACCAAAATGTTATACGATCGCTCGTTTCCGAAAAATTAGTCAAAAAGTAAAATTACAGAATTTCGACCCAGCTCATCACAAATTATCTTTCGGTTGCTCTATTTCCTCAACCAAGCCTCCAAACATGATGCGGTTTTCACTAAAATACAGAGCATCGACCCACCTTTCAATTGATGCATAAATCACAAAAATGATTTTTTTTCAGTTTTTCGAGAAAATCGTGGGCTAACCCTTGCCGAAAAAAGTAGTATTTTCAAAACTATTTCCCACCCAATCAAAATGCACATCAAAAGAAAGGTATTTAAATGCTCTACCCACAACTGCAAACCAAAATTTATACGATCTCTCTTTTCCGAAAAATTAGTCAAAAAGTAAAATTACAGAATTTCGACCCAGCTCATCACAAATTATCTTTCGGTTGCTCTATTTCCTCAACCAAGCCTATAAACATGATGCGGTTTTCACTAAAATACAGAGCATCGACCCACCTTTCAATTGATGCAGAAATCACAAAAATGATTTTTTTTTCAGTTTTTCGAGAAAATCGTGGGCTAACCCTTGCCGAAAAAAGTAGTATTTTCAAAACTATTTCCCACCCAATCAAAATGCACATCAAAAGAAAGGTATTTAAATGCTCTGCCCACAACTGCAAACCAAAATGTTATACGATCGCTCGTTTCCGAAAAAATTAGTCAAAAAGTAAAATTACAGAATTTCGACCCAGCTCATCACAAATTACCTTTCGGTTGCTCTATTTCCTCAACCAAGCCTCCAAACATGATGCGGTTTTCACTAAAATACAGAGCATCGACCCACCTTTCAATTGATGCATAAATCACAAAAATGATTTTTTTTTCAGTTTTTCGAGAAAATCGTGGGCTAACCCTTGCCGAAAAAAGTAGTATTTTCAAAACTATTTCCCACCCAATCAAAATGCACATCAAAAGAAAGGTATTTAAATGCTCTACCCACAACTGCAAACCAAAATGTTATACGATCTCTCTTTTCCGAAAAATTAGTCAAAAAGTAAAATTACAGAATTTCGACCCAGCTCATCACAAATTATCTTTCGGTTGCTCTATTTCCTCAACCAAGCCTCCAAACATGATGCGGTTTTCACTAAAATACAGAGCATCGACCCACCTTTCAATTGATGCATAAATCTCAAAAATGATTTTTTTTTTCAGTTTTTCGAGAAAATCGTGGGCTAACCCATTGCCGAAAAAGTAGCATTTTCAAATCTATTTCCCACCCAATCAAAATGCACATCAAAAGAAAGGTATTTAAATGCTCTACCCACAACTGCAAACCAAAATGTTATACAATCGCTCGTTTCCGAAAAATTAGTCAAAAAGTAAAATTACAGAATTTCGACCCAGCTCATCACAAATTATCTTTCGGTTGCTCTATTTCCTCAACCAAGCCTCCAAACATGATGCGGTTTTCACTAAAATACAGAGCATCGACCCACCTTTCAATTGATGCATAAATCACAAAAAGATTTTTTTTCAGTTTTTCGAGAAAATCGTGGGCTAACCCTTGCCGAAAAAAGTAGTATTTTCAAAACTATTTCCCACCCAATCAAAATGCACATCAAAAGAAAGGTATTTAAATGCTCTACCCACAACTGCAAACCAAAATGTTATACGATCACTCGTTTCCGAAAAATTAGTCAAAAAGTAAAATTACAGAATTTCGACCCAGCTCATCACAAATTATCTCAACCAAGCCTCAAACATGATGCGGTTTTCACTAAAATACAGAGCATCGACCCACCTTTCAATTGATGCGCATAAATCACAAAAATGATTTTTTTTTTAGTTTTTCGAGAAAATCGTGGGCTAACCCTTGCCGAAAAAAGTAGTATTTTCAAAACTATTTCCCCCCAATCAAAATGCACATCAAAAGAAAGGTATTTAAATGCTCTACCCACAACTGCAAACCAAAATGTTATACGATCTCTCTTTTCCGAAAAATTAGTCAAAAAGTAAAATTACAGAATTTCGACCCAGCTCATCACAAATTATCTTTCGGTTGCTCTATTTCCTCAACCAAGCCTCCAAACATGATGCGGTTTTTCACTAAAATACAGAGCATCGACCCACCTTTCAATTGATGCATAAATCACAAAAAGATTTTTTTTCAGTTTTTCGAGAAAATCGTGGGCTAACCCTTGCCGAAAAAAGTAGTATTTTCAAAACTATTTCCCACCCAATCAAAATGCACATCAAAAGAAGGTATTTAAATGCTCTACCCACAACTGCAAACCAAAATGTTATACGATCGCTCGTTTCCGAAAAATTAGTCAAAAAGTAAAATTACAGAATTTCGACCCAGCTCATCACAAATTATCTTTCGGTTGCTCTATTTCCTCAACCAAGCCTCCAAACATGATGCGGTTTTCACTAAAATACAGAGCATCGACCCACCTTTCAATTGATGCATAAATCACAAAAATGATTTTTTTTCAGTTTTTCGAGAAATCGTGGGCTAACCCTTGCCGAAAAAAGTAGTATTTTCAAAACTATTTCCCACCCAATCAAAATGCACATCAAAAGAAAGGTATTTAAATGCTCTACCCACAACTGCAAACCAAAATGTTATACGATCTCTCGTTTCCGAAAAATTAGGCAAAAAGTAAAATTACAGAATTTCGACCCAGCTCATCACAAATTATCTTTCGGTTGCTCTATTTCCTCAACCAAGCCTCCAAACATGATGCGGTTTTCACTAAAATACAGAGCATCGACCCGCCTTTCAATTGATGCATAATCACAAAAATGATTTTTTTTTCAGTTTTTCGAGAAAATCGTGGGCTAACCCTTGCCGAAAAAAGTAGTATTTTCAAAACTATTTCCCACCCAATCAAATGCACATCAAAAGAAAGGTATTTAAATGCTCTACCCACAACTGCAAACCAAAATGTTATACGATCTCTCTTTTCCGAAAAATTAGTCAAAAAGTA
This sequence comes from Eupeodes corollae, assembly GCF_945859685.1. Taxonomy (NCBI): domain Eukaryota; kingdom Metazoa; phylum Arthropoda; class Insecta; order Diptera; family Syrphidae; genus Eupeodes; species Eupeodes corollae. The sequence continues at coordinate 88,905,099 of NC_079149.1, read as the reverse complement.
AAATTACAGAATTTCGACCCAGCTCATCACAAATTATCTTTCGGTTGCTCTATTTCCTCAACCAAGCCTCCAAACAGATGCGGTTTTCACTAAAATACAGAGCATCGACCCACCTTTCAATTGATGCATAAATCACAAAAATGATTTTTTTTTCAGTTTTTCGAGAAAATCGTGGGCTAACCCTTGCCGAAAAAAAGTAGTATTTTCAAAACTATTTCCCACCCAATCAAAATGCACATCAAAAGAAAGGTATTTAAATGCTCTACCCACAACTGCAAACCAAAATGTTATACGATCTCTCTTTTCCGAAAAATTAGTCAAAAAGTAAAATTACAGAATTTCGACCCAGCTCATCACAAATTATCTTTCGGTTGCTCTATTTCCTCAACCAAGCCTCCAAACATGATGCGGTTTTCACTAAATACAGAGCATCGACCCACCTTTCAATTGATGCATAAATCACAAAAATGATTTTTTTTCAGTTTTTCGAGAAAATCGTGGGCTAACCCTTGCCGAAAAAATTAGTATTTTCAAAACTATTTCCCACCCAATCAAAATGCACATCAAAAGAAAGGTATTTAAATGCTCTACCCACAACTGCAAACCAAAATGTTATACGATCGCTCGTTTCCGAAAAATTAGTCAAAAAGTAAAATTACAGAATTTCGACCCAGCTCATCACAAATTACCTTTCGGTTGCTCTATTTCCTCAACCAAGCCTTCAAACATAATGCGGTTTTCACTAAAATACAGAGCATCGACCCACCTTTCAATTTGATGCATAAATCTCAAAAATGATTTTTTTCAGTTTTTCGAGAAAATCGTGGGCTAACCCTTGCCGAAAAAAGTTGTATTTTCAAAACTATTTCCCACCCAATCAAAATGCACATCAAAAGAAAGGTATTTAAATGCTCTACCCACAACTGCAAACCAAAATGTTATACGATCTCTCTTTTCGAAAAATTAGTCAAAAAGTAAAATTACAGAATTTCGACCCAGCTCATCACAAATTATCTTTCGGTTGCTCTATTTCCTCAACCAAGCCTCCAAACATGATGCGGTTTTCACTAAAATACAGAGCATCGACCCACCTTTCAATTGATGCATAAATCTCAAAAATGATTTTTTTTTCAGTTTTTCGAGAAAATCGTGGGCTAACCCATTGCCGAAAAAGTAGCATTTTCAAATCTATTTCCCACCCAATCAAAATGCACATCAAAAGAAAGGTATTTAAATGCTCTACCCACAACTGCAAACCAAAATGTTATGCAATCGCTCGTTTCCGAAAATTAGTCAAAAGTAAAATTACAGAATTTCGACCCAGCTCATCACAAATTATCTTTCGGTTGCTCTATTTCCTCAACCAAGCCTCCAAACATGATGCGGTTTTCACTAAAATACAGAGCATCGACCCACCTTTCAATTGATGCATAAATCACAAAAAGATTTTTTTTCAGTTTTTCGAGAAAATCGTGGGCTAACCCTTGCCGAAAAAAGTAGTATTTTCAAAACTATTTCCCACCAATCAAATGCACATCAAAAGAAAGGTATTTAAATGCTCTACCCACAACTGCAAACCAAAATGTTATACGATCGCTCGTTTCCGAAAAATTAGTCAAAAAGTAAAATTACAGAATTTCGACCCAGCTCATCACAAATTATCTTTCGGTTTCTCTATTTCCTCAACCAAGCCTCCAAACATGATGCGGTTTTCACTAAAATACAGAGCATCGACCCACCTTTCAATTGATGCATAAATCACAAAAATGATTTTTTTTTAGTTTTTCGAGAAAATCGTGGCAAACCCATTGCCGAAAAAGTAGCATTTTCAAAACTATTTCCCACCCACTCAAAATGCACATCAAAAGAAAGGTATTTAAATGCTCTACCCACAACTGCAAACCAAAATGTTATACGATCGCTTGTTTCCGAAAATTAGTCAAAAAGTAAATTACAGAATTTCGACCCAGCTCATCACAAATTATCTTTCGGTTGCTCTATTTCCTCAACCAGCCTCCAAACATGATGCGGTTTTCACTAAAATACAGAGCATCGACCCACCTTTCAATTGATGCATAAATCACAAAAATGATTTTTTTTCAGTTTTTCCGTAAAATCGTGGGCTAACCCTTGCCGAAAAAAGTAGTATTTTCAAAACTATTTCCCACCCAATCAAAATGCACATCAAAAGAAAGGTATTTAAATGCTCTACCCACAACTGCAAACCAAAATGTTATACGATCTCTCTTTTCCGAAAAATTAGTCAAAAAGTAAAATTACAGAATTTCGACCCAGCTCATCACAAATTATCTTTCGGTTGCTCTATTTCCTCAACCAAGCCTCCAAACATGATGCGGTTGTCACTAAAATACAGAGCATCTACCCACCTTTCAATTGATGCATAAATCACAAAAATGATTTTTTTTCAGTTTTTCGAGAAAAACGTGGGCTAACCATTGCCGAAAAAGTAGCATTTTCAAATCTATTTCCCACCCAATCAAAATGCACATCAAAAGAAAGGTATTTAAATGCTCTACCCACAACTGCAAACCAAAATGTTATACGATCGCTCGTTTCCGAAAAATTAGTCAAAAAGTAAAATTACAGAATTTCGACCCAAGCTCATCACAAATTATCTTTCGGTTGCTCTATTTCCTCAACCAAGCCTCCAACATGATGCGGTTTTCACTAAAATACAGAGCATCGACCCACCTTTCAATTGATGCATAAATCTCAAAAATGATTTTTTTTCAGTTTTTCGAGAAAATCGTGGGCTAACCCTTGCCGAAAAAAGTAGTATTTTCAAAACTATTTCCCACCCAATCAAAATGCACATCAAAAGAAAGGTATTTAAATGCTCTACCACAACTGCAAACCAAAATGTTATACGATCTCTCTTTCCGAAAAATTAGTCAAAAAGTAAAATTACAGAATTTCGACCCAGCTCATCACAAATTATCTTTCGGTTGCTCTATTTCCTCAACCAAGCCTCCAAACATGATGCGGTTGTCAC